>NW_015622979.1:0-131024 GCF_000320785.1 Rhodotorula toruloides NP11 | reverse complement strand
CCCCTTCCCCTTCCCCTTCCCCTTCCCTCTCCTCGTCCTTTCTCTGCTAACTCCTCTGCACTCACAGCATGTGGCTCGCGATGCCCGCCCTCTTCCGTTTCGACGACCACACCGAACCCGCCTCGTGGGCTCCCAAGCACCACATTTTCTACAAGGAGCGATGCCTCGATTTGGAGAGGAAGGAGGGCGTGACGTATTGGGAGGGCGCGCAGGACAAGAGTGAGAAGGTGTAGGCGCCCGAGAAGTACGGAGCGAATGAAACGTGTTTGTACAGACTGCGGAAGATGCGTGAGCGAGAGGTGAGGAGGAGCGAGGGTTGAGCTGGGTTTCGTCCGCTACGCTCTTCTGCTCAACGCTATACCTCGCTAGAGCAACAAGCAATGCAGCTGCGATGCAACGAGAAATCGACGAAGAGACGACAACAAACAGAACGAGTCGAGTCGAGAAGGAGTAGAGTAGTCTACACCGTCTACACCGCCGAAGCGACCGTCTGCAACAGCTTTGCCATCGACAGAAAGTGTTCCTCGCACATGGCGGAGAAGTAGAAGCTGAACTGCGAGTCGTGGGGTTTGACGAGGCTATCCCCGAGGGATGGTCAGATGGCGGAGAGGATGGGAGGCGGAAAGGAACGCACTTGTGGCTTAGCTCGTGGGCGATGGTGTGGAAGGTCGAGATGAGTGGCTCAGCGAGGTCGCCGTGCGCAACGAGCTTGTCGTGCCTGCGAGAACCGCACAGCGCAAGGTCAGTTGACAGTTCCGAAAATTACCGGCCTCCGACGTCGCACTCACCAGCTCTGATAGAACCGGAAGTTAAGATACAGCGACCCGTTGCGGTTGAAGGCGATCAGCGGTCCCTCGAGGTCGTGAAAGACGTGCAACGCGCGCGGGTCGAGGCGGAAGACTTCGCCGACTGGGCGGATGACTTGCGTCACGAAGCGGAGGAGTGCGTCGTGGTGCTCTGCGACGAAGGTCGTGCTGCGAGCATACGTAGAGTGAGCGGAAGGGAGAGGAGGTAAAGGAGACGAGGACGCACGGGACCGGCACCTCGCGGCTGGCAAAGAACCGCATCCCTCCGACCTCGGCGACGAACGACAAATTCGCCGCGGCAGTCGCGTCGCAGTACGCCTCGCTCTCCTTGACTTCCGTCTTGTCCACCGCATTCGAGACGTTTGACGCTGTCTCGGGACGAGAAGCCTGGATCGCGCGCGTGAGGTTCGCGCGGATAGCGTCGGTCGAAGTGGGCGTCGCACCCGGTCGCTGAGGCTGTGGCGTCATTCCGGGCGGACACTGCGAGACTGCCTGGGGCTGAGGCGAAGTCGGAGGCGGGCTGAGGCTGGGAGGCGGAGGAAGCGGGGAAGCCGAGCGCGTCTCGCCCGCCTTGCCGAACTGGCGACGCAAGCTGGAGAAGAGGCCGCCGGACTGCGCCTGCGAGGGCTGCTGGTGACCCTGCGCTGAGACCGCCTGCGAGTAAGGCGGAGGGCCGTCCACCGAAGAAGCTTGTGGCCGCTTCTTGGGGTACTGCGGGCTCGCGAGTAGCTGATTGACGGCGTTGTCGAGGTGAGGCGGGTCCTGCGTCTGCAGCAAGGTGCGGAGGAAGTCGGTGTCGGCGTCGGGGAACATCGACGAGAGCTTCTGGAGCGCCGACGCGAGTTCCTTCTCCGGCTGCAGAACAGACGGTCAGCATAGAGTGAACGGAAAGGACTCGACAACGAGCCGCTCACCAGGGCAGACTGAGCCTTCAGCTGCGCCTGCAGCCGCTCCTCCCTCGCCCGCTGCTCAGCCGCCTCACGCTCCGCCTTGCGAGCGGTGATGATGCGGTCGACGTTGAAGCCGCGTCGCTTCAAGTTCTTGAGCCTGCGAGTTGAGGAGAGTCAGCGACTGCTGTCAATTTCGATCGAGAGACTCTTACGCGACCCGAAGACTCACGTCGTCTGCAAGATGGTCAGGAGGAGGAGCGCGTCGTTCGGGCGCAGCTTGGACAAGAGGAGCTTGCACATGGCGACGGCGATCTCGTAGTAGTCGGCCTCGATGGTCTGCGAGACGTAGAGCGCAATGTCGCCGTTCGGGGCCGTTTTCGCGCAAGCCGATGCGACAGCGACGTGCTTCTTGAGACCTTGCGGACTCTTGAGCGTGCGAACGAGCTCGATCGAGCGAACCTCGTAGACCTGAAGATGCTTCTGGATCCAGTCGGGGTCGTGCTTGAGCTCGCCCTTGCCGTATTGCTGGCGGCGTTCGGAGAGGAAGAGTGAGGTTCGCTCGGCGACCGTGCGCTGCAGGTCCTGCGCTCGCTTTGACTTGTCCGGCTCGCCGCTCGTGTGGTAGTTCTCGGTCATGAGCCCCGAGATCCTGCGAGCACCAAGCTGTTCGGCGAGACTTTCGAGTGCGTCTTCTTGCGGGCAGGCGAGGATGTCGCCTTGGAAGACGTGGAAAGCTGCATCGCACTAGCCGGTCAGACGTAGAAGATGAGGGCGTGGAGGCCCAAGGAGACGCACCGGCAGGCTCATCATTGACGGCCAGATCGCTCGCGCGCGCCAGCTGGTAGACGAGAGTGGTATCCGAGCCCTCCTCATCCTCGTCGTCGTCCTGGTCCAGGAGCGTCTGACCTTTGCCAGCGTTTGACCCGTTGGCTGCGATGCGCTTCGTGCCGAGGAAGAAGGCGCTCAGCTTCATGCGACTGCGGAGCGACGACGAGAGGCTGCTGTAGTTGAGGGCGACGAGGCGGAGAACTGCGGTGAACGGGAGGTCAGCTTTGTCGCGATATGTACGCTTGCAGTCGAACGCACCAGAAAGATAACGATCGGAGGAGCCGGCGAGGTCGTAAAAGCGCGCCGGATCCGCAATGAGCATCGTGGCGATCTCCGGCGTCGTCGGACTTTCCTTGACGCCACAGGCAACCAGGAAGGGACGTGCGGCGGGTCCGAAGTCGGGGATAGTCGCAAAGAGACTCCTCACGCCCGACGGAAGCGACGTGTCCGAGGTCGAGAAGTAGAGGTTCAGGGGCGGCACGTTTTCGACTTTGCCGTCCGGCTTGCGAACGGAGACAATAGATGCCCAGCGAAGTGCGTCGAGGTCAGCCGAGGCGAAGGTCGAGACTTGCGACGAAAGGTATGCGAAGATCTTGCTCGCTTCGGCGATTGTTGAAGGCGGGTTGCTAACAATGGCGGAGACAAGCTCCTTCGGCGGAGGGTCGCGACGCAGCCCGAACCTCGTCTCTTCCGCTGCAAAGCGGGGCGCGAGAACGGGGAAGCCGAGCAGCGCTGCTGCGGGGTTACTGTACACCTCGGTCGGCTTGACGCGGATCTCCTGGTCCTTGGCGAGAGCGGGCACGAACGGGAGGGCGTACTTGGACGGCGAGTCTGCGTAGCACAAGGTCAGTTCGGCGTCTCGACGAAGAAGAACTGCGCCTAACCCACACGACATGCTGTAGCTGTGCGTGACACAGCCGTCGAGGAAGTACCGAAGCGCCTTTTCCTGCCTGGCCGGATCAGACGAGTTCGCGGCAATCTCGAGGACGGTCGCGACGGTGGGAACCCGCTGAAGACCGAGGTCATAGAGAAATTTGGCTGGGAGAGCTTTGAGTCAGCGGGCACGCTGGACGTGACGAGACGAACGACGCACCTTCGTCCGACGTAGACCTCCACCTTGCCTGCGCTTCCGTCCAGTCGACGAGAGGCAAGCCAAGCTCGCGGAGCGCGTCAGTCGGCTCGTACAGCTCGGAAGCTCGGTAGCGAATTGTCTTCGGCTTCGGCTTGACGCCATCAGGACCAGGCGGCTGCTCGACCTTCGCTTCGCCCTCACGGGGCAGGAAGGCGGTCTTGCGAAGCCGATCTTGCTCTGCTGGCGTGAGCGTGTTCCGCACCGAAATGAGATAGCGAATGAGCTGGATGTGCGACCAGTCGCCGGCGCCGAGTAGTCGAGTAAAGACGAGTTGGAGCTGGGGGAATCGCGCAGGTGAGCAGTCGTTAACGGGAGCGAAGCTGGAGAGCGAGGACTCACCTCGACATGCCGCCGCACTCCTAACGCCGCCAACAATCGCTCCATGTTGCCCTTGACGGGCGCACCGCTCGGCAAGGTGACGACCGCCAAGTCCTCGAAAAGCGAGACATTCGGGAAGTAGCTCTCGTTCGGCTGCTTCAGGCCGTTCCTCGTCGGCACAAACGCGAGCTTGGACGTGAGCTCGATGATATTTCGCTGGGCGACAGCCGGGACCTGCTGCCAGCCTTTCGCGAGGACGGCGAGGACCTTTTCGGCGAAAGGCGGCGAGGCGAGGAAGTTTGTGTCGACAGAGGCCGACTTGCCCGTCATCGACGGCGAGGTGAGGTAGTTGAGCCAGTCGAGAAGCGAGAGCTCCTTCCAGCCGAAGACGCGGCTGAGGTCCGAGTGCGAAAGCTGGCGCGATAGCTCGAAAGGGAGAGTGTGCTCGGGGAGATGCATGTCCACCGGGACGACCTTCGGGTTGACGTAGGTCTTGAAGGCGCCGATGGGAAGGATGCGAGTGCCGTCGGGGGAAGAGGAGTCCGGGACGGAGAGCATCGAGACGTCCTTGAGACGGGTGAGGAGACGAGGGTCGTAAGACGGGTTCGAGGCCAGGCTGGTCCACCATTTGAAGCACTCCACCGCTTCACTGACCGTCAAGGAATGCGACGAGAGGTCGGCGAAGATGTCCTCGAGCGAGATGTCTCGAATGAAGCCCTTGTCGCGCAGGACGGAGAGGAAACGAGGCACTCCGTCTGCAACGAGAGGCGGGACGACAGGAGTCGACTTGATGAATCCGGAGAGATGTGGCGAGGGCAGGCGGAGCTTGTGTGCTGGTGTCGGGCCGACAGTCGAGAGAAGGGTGATCGAGGTGCCCGTGTTGGACGCGAAGAATGACTCTTCCTGTGTGCCACCGACGATCTCTTGCGGTGTCGACTTATAGAACGTGAAGAAGCTGCTCGGTGAACCAGTAAGTATACCGCAGCTTGAAGGGAAAAGGTGGACGAACGCACCGAATGAGGTGCAGCGTCCGCTGCTCGAGGTCTTCCCGCTTCTCCTTCTCAAGCTCCTTTCCCGCCCGCTTCCAGATTCGCCCAATCTCTGCCATCTCCTCCTCGAAGACCGTCCTCGCAAGCACTCCGCCAGCCCACAACAGCTCCTGGTTCCACTGTGCGACGTATTTGCTCTGGAAGTCGAGCGACTCGCGCTCGACCGTCGAGATGAACCTCGCTCCGACCGAGCCGGCGAAGCCCGACGTCTGATGCGTCGCAAAGCCAATCGCGACTCGACCCTGCACGGTCGAGATGTCCGCCGGCAAGAGGCCTGAGAAGACCTTCCGAGCGGACGCCTCGTCCTCATGGTCAGTTCCGACGCCCGTCTTCCCACCATGACTCGCATCGTACTCGTCCTTGCCGGTCCAGACGAGCGAGTACTTCGTGATCGACGGCAACGCCTTCTTCGTCGCGCGGAGCATCTCGTTGGCGAAATGAGGAGAGGGCGATACGGAGAGAGAGGCGGCGACGGTTCGCAGGAAGAGCATCACGCGGACGTATTCGAATGGATCTTTCGCAGCAGGGGCAGGCCGAGGCGGAGGTGTCGGAACGGGAGATGGCTGATGTGAAGGTGTCGAGCGGCTGGAGAAGGCGGCGAGCATCTTCGAGGCGAAAGACGTCGTGCTTGACGCTGCGGCGCTCGTGATTGATGCGACGGTCGGCTTCGGCTTCGCCGTGTAGCGGAGCATCCAGTTCGAGACTTCGGCTTTGAGCTGGAAGGGCGCTTCCTCCACGCCAGTCATGCGAAGGAGCTTCTGGGGCGAAGACGACTGCAGATTGTGTCGCAAAGAGAGGTTCCGAGATGGCGCGAGCGTCTTCTGCACGCGGAAGAGAAGGTGGCCGTCGAAGAAAAGGGAGAGCGACCGGAGGTTCTGGGTGAAGCCGAGGCAGGAGGTGAGGAAACGAGCGAAGTCGTTCGGCTCTGGCATCGGCGCAGGTTCGCGAAGGTCCATCAGGAATGTCGTCCAGGGCTTGCCGTCCGCCGAGGTGTTCTTGAGACCCGACTCGTCTGTCGCTGACTTGACGTGCAGCTGGTCGCCGCGCCAGTAGAACTGGATGATCCGCTGGCCCGACGAGACGACAGGTCCGTCGGTCATGGAGAAGAGACTGTAGAAGCCCACGCCGAACGCCCCAATCTTCTGCTCGTCGGGATTACCAGAAGCGATCTCAGTGAGTCGCTGCCAGTCCTCTTGCCGGAAGACGAAGCCGTCGTTGCGAACCATGAGGGTGGCGCATTTGGTCGCGAGCAAGTTCGGCAGGGCGTCGGGCGAGTAGGTCGGTTGCGAGTCGTCGAGACCGGCGGCACCGGTCGTCGTCCTGAAATGCAATTCGACCGAGGTCGCCCCTGCATCGTCCGAGTTCTGCAGCAGTTCTCGAAAGACGGTGTGCTCGCCCGAGTACCTGCGAGACACCATTAAGTCAGCAAACGAGGAAGGGAGAATCATCGCAGGCGGGATGAGGGTCCGGATGGAAGTTGCGCACCGCGCCAGGATCTTCTCAACGAGCGCCCGCTGGTTCACTGTGACCTGCTCATCTTGTCCCTCCACCAGCAAGGCGTTCAGGTTGACCATTACGGCGGGATGACGACGCTGGGGAGGGGAAAGTGGCGGCGAGACGGGCTGGGAGGGCGCGCAGGAGTCGGGGAACAGGCGGGTGATTCGATCGAAGTAGCAGCAGTCTCAAGCGAGCCTTCAGGCACAGTAACAGCTCGCTCTGCGGTGAGTGTCGAGGCGGAAAGTGCCCAAGTCCTCGTCCTCGTCTCCTGGCTCCGACCAGCGACAAGGGACGGCACACACAGCAAGGTAAGGCGCTGTGACAGGCTCAGACTGGTGCTGGACATGATTCTTAGTAAAAGGTCCGAGGACGCGTCCGTCTACGCCAAACTCGCGTGACCACACCTCGTCCTCATCGCTCCTCGTCGACTCGCTCGTCTCGCGTCCCAATCGTCGCATCATTGGCACTGTCCACGCTGCTGGAGCTCCAGCGTCTCTCACGAGGACAGCGCTCGTTCTGCGACACATAAAGACCCACACCCAGCTGCTCCGTACACCCTCGACTCGTCCGCATCCCCGTCTCGTCCGCCTCCCACCTGCGTCCCTTTCGCTCGAAACCGCTCGCAACGGGCTGCGTCTCGGTGGATGGGGCGAGGTGGGGGAGAGCGAGCGGGTTGGACGAGTTGAGGGAGTGCATTTGCCTCGTCGAGGCGGATGTAGGGGTGGAAGGGTGGACTCTATTCTGACCCGCTGCTCTAGAGTCTCATCGAGCGCGGCGTAAAGGCAGAGTCGACATCACTCGCCCGAGGCACAGCCAGACCCGTCCAGACCGAGTCTTCATTCTGGAAGGTGGTGACCTGCCAATCTTAACTACACCAGGGCACACCGACACGACCGCTTAGCCTAACCAGCGGGTCTTTCTCTCTCTCCTTGCGAGACAGCCCAGAGAAAGACCCGAGGTGGCTTTGTGGACAGCCGGGGCGCGGGCAGCGAGTCGTCGGGGACTTGAGGGCACATGAGGTGTTTGCGCGAGGGACGGAGGGCGTCTCCTGAGAACGCGCGTGGCTGCGCTTAAACAGCTTCTGATCCGCAATGCCAAGCAAGGCTATCCGAATTCATGCCTGAACCGCTACTGACTCCCCTGACTGCGACCGGCTCAACAGGTCCGACAACGATGGCAGGCTCGCGGCCGTCTAGCGGCGTCGGCGGCCTCAGCGCCAACCTGATATCCGTCCTCGGCTGGTCGATGATCCCTTCCTTCCTCACGAGCGCCATCCTCACCCTCTTCTACCGACTCTTTCCTTCGTCTCGCCCGACTGTACCGCCTCGAGCCGCCCCTCAGCACGTCGCAGCAGCGAACGCTCGCGCTCAGTGGCACTATCGCCGCGTCCGCATCACGCTCATTGCCGCCTACCTCGCATACTCCGTCCTCTCCATCTACTGGTCGCAGGCTCGCGGCGCCGAGCAGAATTACTACGCCCTCCTCGACCTGTCGCGCGACCTTGTCGACCGCGACGGCGCGAGCGTGGTCAAGTCTCACTGGCGTCGACTCGCGCGAGTGTATCACCCCGACAAGGTTGGAAAGCAGGGCGAGGCGTTCTTCGTCCTGCTGCGGAGGGGAGTCGAAGCCTTGGAGGACGAGAACAAGCGATGGGCGTATGAGCGGTTCGGACCAAGCGTGCAGGAGTGGGGCGACAAGCTCGTCACGAAGCGCGAATTTCTCGCGAAGGGCGCGCTTTACGCCGGCATCTTCTGGGCGTTCGCGTTCGGCTCGATCGCCGTCTTCACCTTCTTCCGCAAGAGCGAGCGGAGGTACAACTTCGTGCGTATCGTCCGCAAGTCCTGGTGACCGCACTTGCTGACGGCTTTCGTCCGCAGTGGCGATACCTGAGTCTTGCGCTCTGCCTCTCGCTCGAGTTCCACCTCCTCTTTCGCTCTTCTCCCTCTCCCACCTTCTCCTTCGTCTTCCCACACCGCCTGCCGTACCAGCACATCGCCCTCCTCCGCCAGCTCTTCATCTCAACCTCGATGGCCATGTCGCAACTCGGCCCGCTCCTCTTCCCCGACACGCCGACCCACTTCGCCTCCTCCTCTTCCGCCTCATCCGAAGCCGAGCAATACGCCCGCGCCGTGGCCGACGTCGACAGCCTCAAGCCCCTCATCGAGCGTCTCATGCGCCTGACAGCCCAAGCGGAACTCGAAGCCTCGGCGCTCCAGTCGCTCGAGCTTCGCCCGCTGATGGAGTCGGTCAAGCCGGACCCTGAGGCGCCTGGCGTCGAAGAGCGGAAGGTGATCAGGAAGTTGGTGGACGGGATGGTTGCGACGTGGGAAGACTCGCAGCTCAAGAACAATCGGAGGACGGCGCGAGTCTGGGATGAGGCGCTGCGCAAATCGGTGCAGAAGGCCGCGAGGGAGAAGGAGCTGCCGAAGGAGGATGCGGACGAGGACCGAGCGGGTGTAGAAGTCAAGGTGGAGGAGGACGACGAAGCGGACGCCAGAAGCGAAGCCTCGGCCTCGACAGCCGCCGGCTACGATGTGGCCTTGTCGGACGGGGCGGAAAACGCCCCCGCTCCTACGAACGCAGTGGACAACACGGCCCTTTCCCTCGACTCGGCCGTCATACCTCCTCCCGTAACGCTTCTCGCCTCTCCTCCGACCTTACCTCGGACCGGGTCCGCAGGCTCAGCCATTCCGCTGCCCGTCCTCGAAGCGGGGTTTGGTGACGGGGCGGGCGGCGCGGCCAATTCCGCCGGATTGGCGGTGGGAAAGAAGGATGCCGCGGGAGATAAAGGCGAGCTCGCAAATCGAGACGGTACGGGTTTGCAGCTCTCCGCCAAACAGCTCGATGCTCGCCTGCCAACTCCGCCGCCGGACGAGTAGGTGGCAACGCCGTGAGTATTGCAATAACCGCTTTCGAGCCATCTTCTTGCCCTCGCCGCCAGCGGCGCTGTATCTCTCCAACCTGCAGTCCAGATAAGTGAAGACGCTTCTTGAGCGTTTCGAGCTATACGCGCTTCGGGCCGCCGGTGGACCGTCGCTTCCTACTGCCGCCGCCGCCGGAGAGGAGGAGGGGGAGATGGCCGAGTGCACTGTCGCCGTCGCTGTCGACGCGAGTGAGATCGTGACGGTTCGATGAGCGTGTTCGATGACGGCTGCTGGCGTGGCTGTCGTCGAGATCTTGCGCTCCAGACGCGTAGTCGTCCTCGTCGGCGTCCTTCTCGTCCTCCTCGCGCCTCCCAGCTATCCCAACGAGTGGGTGAGCTTCTGCAGTGAGATGGAACGCTGACGCCAAGTAGCACGCACCTCTGCGGTCGCCACGCGCTTTGATGTCGGCGACGAGGTGCTGGTTCTCCAGGTAGTCCTTGCGAGCGACGGCGTGTGCGTGGACGCGGCGCTTGTAGTCCGCCTTGCTCTCCCCCTCCCTCTGTTTCGGTACCGGCGCGTGCGCCTCCACGTGCATGTCCTCGACCTCCCATTCCTCCTCGAGCTGGGCCTTCTCCTCGTCCAGCTTGGCGAGACGCGCGGCTCGTTCCGCCTCCTTCTCCGCACCGGTCTCGCCATCCGACCCCTTGCGCTCGTTCCATCGCTTCTGCCAGGCTGAAATGCGCCAGATCAGGACGCCGTCGAGGACGATGGACAGGGCAGAGCCTCCGAGCCAAGGCGATTGAATGAGGAGGTACTGCCCGTTCGTGGACAGGATGAGGATGGACAAGATGTTGAAGAAGCTGCGTGAGGAGGGAGGCAGTGAGAGCGAAGATGTTCAGCATGAACGAAGAGCATGCTTTTCGGCTATGAGGAAGTAGAACAGAGGGTCATCGAGCTCATGCTGAGGTTTGATACCTGCGCAATGAAAGTGTCAGCACTTGTTCGGGCGACTCGGCAACAGTGAGAGCTTCCGTACCTGCCTTCGAGCGATTCTCTCCGCTTCTCATCTCCGGGAAGCGTGCGATGCAGAACGTCGCGCTGGTCAACGAGAGTCAGTCTTCTACTACTCGGTGATGAAGGGTACGGGCCTACGCGGACGCGACGCCGAAAGCTGTCGGCAGACGTCGTCAGGCGTGTTGCGTAGTTCCGGGCGAGCAGATCACGCACCGAGCGACTTGGGGTCCAATACGCGCGGCTCCTCTATGACGAAGTGCTCGGGGTCGTTGTGCAGGCCGAGGGTGAGGTAGATACCGCCGGCGGCGAGTCCAGCTGCGTAGCGTGTTGAGTAAGCGGCGACGCCGGCGAATTAGGGGCCATCGAGCGCACCGGCGATGCAGAAGAGCAGCAGCTTAATGTCGTCCCACGCGGAGAACGACATGAAGGCGACCGTGATCTTGTACCAACGAGGGTGTTTCTTCTTACGTTCTTGCAGTTTGACGAAGACCTTGGTCGGCTTCGGGTCTGGCGCGAGAGGGTCGAGGTGGCCGAAGAATCGGAGCTGTATGATCAGCGTGACGTCCACGGCCGTATACCAGATGGCGAGAGCGAGCTGAGTGGGCGGAAGTTTGCCCAAGACGGCGCCGAGGAGGTTGGTCTGCGGTGGACAAGCCGTCGGCGCGATCTTCCCTGAGAGAGCGCCGCCATACTCACTATGTCGCCGTATAACCAAGTCCATAAGAACGCTGGTGAGCTGCTTACTCGCATGCGAGCAGCGTTCATGACCACGACGGGCACGAAAGCGGCACAAGTCGTCGAGAGGGCGAGCCAGCCGAAGAGCGAGGACACGATCATGCGAAGCGTGAGCTCCTGCACCGCCATGATGGGTCTTCGTGCTGCTTCGGGGGAAAGGAAGGAGAAGCAGGAGAGAGATAGGAAGAGAGCCCCTCTCGCCCTCCGACGGAGGTCCGTGGAGCACGGTCGCGTGGGCGGCTCGCGCCTTTCGTCAGTCTTCGATGAGTTCGGCGTCGGCGAGACGTCGGCGGTTTCGAGAGAAAGGAGACGAGGACGTGATAGCCGGCACAGCTGCGCGAGATAAGAATTTGCGACGGCGACGTCTGATCAAGATTGCATGTCGACATCTGCCCTGTTCGCTGCGAGTTTGAGGACTTCGAAGCGCCGTCCTTCAGCCGCTAACGACGCCACGAGGGGTTCATCGTCGGTGCAGCGGGAGAAGGCGAGTGCTGTCGGCGGGAAGTGCTCGGCGAGCGAATACTGGGAAGCAATAGGTAGAGGGCCGCCGGGCTGCCATTCGCAATACTCGTCAGTCCTCACGCATTGTGCGGGAGTAAGTGAGGCGTGCCTACCGGTGCAAGCGAAGCTTCCCACTTGAGGGCGGCAAGGTCCACCGTAACGAGGAAGGGCGAAGCCGCAGCGCCTGCGTATGCAAGCTCAGCGTTGTCACTCGAATTGCTGATAACGTTCGGACTCACCCTCTGACTTACGGTCAAAGGCAAAGACCACCCCCTGCGGCCCGGAGAAGTCGAAGTGCATCGGTCGTAGCGAGACGCCGTCCGCGGTGACAAGCTTGTGTGCGACGTATTGAACGACGGGTGAGCCGCCAACAGGGTCTCGCTTCGAGAAGTAGACTGCGCAAGCGGAGTGCATCAGCGGAAGGCGAACCTATGAGTGGAGCGAAGGATCGCACCAGTGTCGCCAGCGACGCACAACTCGTAAATGAGGTGACGCCGCTGATCCCGCTCGAGCATCGTTCGCACCGCTATCGCTGTAGCTGAACCGACGTCCGGTCCCTCGGCAGCGCTGCGACTAGCCCGATCGCCCGTGGCTTTACGGACTGCGCGGTCCATCAGGACGGCGGCAGACCTGACGGCAAGATGCAGAAGAACAGGGATACTCTGTGTCGGCGATGACTCGGCATGGGCTGCCGCAGTCACGTCGACGGTGGAGCGGGAGGGCGGTCGAGCTTCGTACTCTGGATCAAGTGCCGACGCTGGATGAGCGAGGGCAAAGGCGGGTGCTGGCAAGTCCCGCTGAAGATCGGAAGAGAGCTTGTCATCTTGGTCGGTCGACGATGTGTACACCGGCGCGACGATATCGAGATCGAGCTGCTGATCAAGTCGGCGAACCTCGAGCTCGCTGGCGTCGACCTGACCACGTAGTTCCTCGGCCATCCGCTTGAGCATCTCCTTCAGCGACGCTCCCGCGCTTTCTGCCGAGGAACGCTGAACCGCTTGATCCGACCGAGCTGACTGCGCCGTACGCGAATTGAGCCACTCCTCCGCCGCGCGCAGGTCGCCATTCGCTGACAGGGGAGCCGTGGCAAGGCCGAAGGAGAGGTACATCGAGATCTGCGAGCCGGTCGCCGGTAGGCAATGGCGGACGTAATGCGAAACGGGCAGCGGGAAGAAGTTCGCGAGAGGCCGAATCTCGGATCCTTCTTGCTGGGCGACCTTGTCGAGTTCTGTAGAGTCGCAGCTCAATCAGCTTCATGCTGAAGCCGGAGAGACAGCGATAGCGTCGCACCGAAATGAAGCCAGGCGCCGAACTGCTTAAAGCAACGCTCCTCTTCCTCGACCTCGCGCTGCATCCGAGCCATCGCCGCAATCGCTTTGCAAGCGAGACAGATGACCTGGCGGACCTCGACCTGCGAGAAGCTGTACGGGGCGAACTTGTCGGGCCTGTACGAGAGTGAGGCGTCAAGAACCTGACCATGATCGAGCATCGCCGACGTCTCTGGCGCATTTGGGCGCTGCGCACCATAGTGACCACGCCTCGACCTCCTTCAGCATCACGACGATCCTCTCGAGCGCGGGAATGACGCTCATCCAGGCGACCTTCCGCAGGCGTTCGAGTGCCGCACCCATCGCTTGCTCCCACTTGACGAGGACTCGTTCATTCATTTTCGAGGCGAGAAAATCGTGCAGCGAGCGAGTTGGTCGGCCGGTGAGGAGGAGAAGGTGAAGCTGCGTAGTCGGAGGCGTCGTAACTGTTCGGCGTCTTCGCGTCAGCCTGAAGCCCTTCTTCATCGACGAGCTGACTTCGAGCGAACTCACCTCCGTGAGGTCGACTGACGTCTGCGATCCTCTGCAGCCAGCCTTTCCCGATCCTCCTCGCTTCGTCCCACATATTCCGCGCGCCCTGCAACGCCTCGAACGCGTGTTCGAAGTGCGCGCTGAGGGTTGAAGAGACGTGTAAGACAGTCGGGAGGGTCGAGGGCGTGGGAATATCGACGCGACTGACGGCGAGTGGAGTGGAAGAGGTGGAGTGGTGGACAAGGACGGAGATAGCCGGTTCCGCAAGATCCGGCGACGACGGCACAGCGGTGATGGCGTGGACCTTCCCACCGACGCCGATGGATCCGAGGTAGACGCTTCCGCCTAGGAAGACGTGGACCGCGCCGTCTGCGCCGCCCGCGCACAACACGCTCTCATCCTCCGCCCGGCCGTCACCGCTTTCTTGAGGTCGCAGGATAGCCCTGACCGCTTCGTCGCCGAACTCTGGCGCGTCCGTTCCGACCAACGCCCCGCCCATTGCCGCCAACCTCGGAAACCGCCCTTCTTCACCAATCGCGCTCCGCATGCTCAGCGCCCGCTGCGCCTCTTTCGCCCGTTCTCGCTCAAGCATGGCCTGCTTCGCGCCGAAGACACCCGCTCCGCCACTTCCGCCCGGCCCTCCTATTCGCGCACCAGCGAGCCCGATGCCTGGACCAGGAGCTGCCCCATCGCCAGCAGAAGGGAGAGTCTCCTTCGCGATCTTCGGCAGCGCAGGTAGTCGCCGTATCAAGTCGAGCGAGAACGACGTGAGGAGGCGATCGGGGGGTTGTGCAGTCGATGGGAGGGCCTGCCACGAAAGATGAGAGCGGGACCCGCTAGTCGGCGGGTTGGCCGGGGCCGCGGCAGGCAGAGGTATGGGTGGAGATATGGGTGTGCCGGTCTGTACCGAGAGAAGGGCAAGGGAAGGGTTTCGCGGGCCAGAGGCGGAAGCCGGGGAAACAAGGGTGCCAATGGCGGTTCCTGCTTGAAGTTGGGTCAAAGGCCGAGTCTCCGCTGAGCTCAATAGCATCTTGCATACCTGTAGGACTCCAAACGACCTGCTCGATTTTTCCCCCAGCACCCTGAGCTGCCTTCCCCTTCCCCTTCAATCCCAGGCCAAGCCTTCCACCTGGTTTCGGCCCTCCTGCAGACGGATCGACGGGCGGTGGAGAGGGCGTCCACTCCCATACGAGATCGGCAGCCGCTGATGTGCGGTACAAGGCGAGTTTCGAGTCGGGCGCGGAGGGGGAGGAAGTGAGCAGGGCAAGTTTCGAGGTGGAAGCGCGCGGTGGGAGCGAGTTCGCGGGTAGGTCGGATGCTGCCGGCAACGTCTTGGTCGAGACGGCTTGCAATGCGCCGCCCATTGCGCTTGTACCGAACGAGAGCCGATGAGAGATGAGGTTGAGGGACGGGTTCGAAGTGGATGCGTATGGCTTCGCGCGCTTGAAGGAGGAGTGCGCGGGCAAGCTGGCACCTTCTTAGCAGCGAAAAGCACAGAAACAACCGCCTCAAGCAGGTGCGGGAGAGGAACCGTCGCTCAACCTTCTCTTTCGCCCGTTCACCGCGTCCTCGTCACTTGCTTCCGCTGCCAGAGATGTGCAGGTCACGCTGCAGGCTTACAGCAAAGCAACCGTTAATGCATGCAGAAGAAAGATCGTTCGGCTGCACGCTCCGTAGACTCCCTCCGCCGGACCAGCTTCGTCTTGCGAGCGAGGGAGACGCAGATACATGCTGTGCTTCGATGCCTGCGTTGCACTCTGGACTCTCTCCTGTCCACATGCGCTCCGTCTAGACCGAGGGCTCCGCGACGCCTGTCGAACGCAGCCATCTGCGAGGTCGAAGAAGGAAGTCTCGAGCATTTGCGTGCTGTTCGTCGTCGGTCGACTGGAGTTGACGAGGGGCGAAGGGCGTTGGGTCGTCGGCGCGATGGCCGGATGTGGCAGAGCGTGGGTGCGGAGGGAAGTGCCCAACGGCAGACGAGCTCGTGTCGTTCTTCTTGTCGCGTCGACCGGCTGATAGAGTAGAGTTCGTCAACATGCGACATTTCTGAGTAGGAAGAGGACGAATCACCACGACGTTCTCCGCGCTCTTTGATGTCGGCGACGAGGTGCTGGTTCTCGAGGTAGTCCTTGCGAGCGACGGCGTGTGCGTGGACGCGGCGCTTGTAGTCCGCCATGCTCTCCCCGTCCCTTTGTTTCGGTACCGGCGCGTGCGCCTCCACGTGCATGTCCTCGACCTCCCATTCCTCCTCGAGCTGAGCCTTCTCCTCGTCCAGCTTGGCGAGACGCGCGGCTCGTTCCGCCTCCTTCTCCGCGCCGGTCTCGCCATCCGAACCCTTGCGCTCTTTCCATCGCCGCTGCCAGACCCGGATGCGCGAGATGAGGACGCAGTCGAGGAGGATCATGAGTGCGCCGCCGCCAATCCAAGGTGACTGGACCAGCAGGTACTGCGCGTTGCTCGACAGAAGGACGATAGAGAGGAGGTTGAAGAACTGCGAGAAGGATAAGACGAAGGATGAGCGCGAGTTGACGGGGGGAAGTGACCGCGGATAAACCCTTACGTTCTCGGCGATCAGGAACCAGAACAGCGGGTCGTCGACAGCATGCACCGGCTTGAAGCCTACGGAGAACGATGAGCTGTGTGCCGCGATGGGAACCGCAATGCTGCTCACCCGCCTTCGAGCGACTCTCGCCGCTCCGCAACTCGGGTATGCGAGCCAGACATACCATTGCCCTGCGTAGCTAGATTTGATCAATAATAAGATCTCGCTTCTGAAGCGAAGTGCGAGCTTACTGAGCGATGAGGCCCATGACTGCGCAGAACGGAGTG
The DNA here is from genome assembly GCF_000320785.1 of Rhodotorula toruloides NP11. Lineage (NCBI taxonomy): Eukaryota > Fungi > Basidiomycota > Microbotryomycetes > Sporidiobolales > Sporidiobolaceae > Rhodotorula > Rhodotorula toruloides. The sequence continues at coordinate 114,762 of NW_015622979.1, read as the reverse complement.
AGCGTTCCTCGTAATATCTTCGGAGGACAGCTAGCGGACGGAAGACTTACCGAAAGACTTGACATCCAATGCGCGCGGTACCTCGATGGCAAAGTGCTCGGGGTCGTGGTAGATGCCAAGGGTAAGGTAGATGCCGCCTGCGGCGAGTCCAGCTGCGAGACAACGCAGGTTGGTGACGCGAAAACGACTTAGACGAGAGAATGGACGAACCAGCAATGCAGAAGAGCAGGAGCTTGACGTCGTCCCAGAGCGAATAAGACATGAAGGCGAGCGTGATGCGGTACCAGCGCGGGTGTTCCCTTTTCCGCTCCCGCAGCTTGGAGAATACCAAGGTTGGCTGAGGGTCAGGCGCAAAGGGGTCGAGATGGCCAAAGAACGAGAGCTGCGGACCACGCGCACACGATCAGCCTCACTCGCACGACGAAGGGAAAAGGAGCAGAACTCGCCTGAAGCAGGAGTATACAGTCCGTCGTTACGTACCAGATCCCCAGGGCGAGCTGGGTCGGCGGGAGCTTGCCGAGGATGACGCCGAGGAGGTTCACCTGGGAGGTGAAGGCGGGGTTAGCCTGGCGGCCCTTAGGGGAGCAGAAGGGAACTCACGAAGTCGCCGAATAGGTAGTTGTAGATGAATCGAGGCGAAACGGACACGCGTAATCTCGCCGCATTCATGATGATGAGGGGTGTCCACACAGCGCAAGTCGTTGCCAGGGCGAGCCAACCGCTGAGCGACGAGAGGATCATCCGCAGCGTGAGATCCTGGGCGACCATGGCTGCTACTGCCTTGGGAACGCGACGACTGAGATGAGAGCGCCAGTCAAACGACGAGAGGCGCAAGCATCTCGCCTGGAAAAGCGGGAACGAGAAAAGGTGAACAGGAGTAGGCGAAAAGTGCGCGACAGGGCGAAAAGTCGCAGAATGATGTCGGGCCGGTAGGTATCAGATGCGTGGAAGAGGAGGACATCGCAGCGAGGGAAAAGGAATCGAGAAGAGCGGCGTGACGCTGGTTGAAGAGAGCCCAGAAAACAGGACTGCCTCCGACCATCCGTGAGTTTTCCGGCCCGCGGCAACCCTGAGCCCTCCGAATGCATCACTAGCGACATATCTCGGCTGCTGCACGAGCTGGTGATCGCTGTGGCAAGGTATCAAGGAGGGGGACGACGACGAGGAGCTTGCTGACAGGCGGCGGTGTCGTGCAAGCAGGTGTCGACGGCGGAAGTTGCAGCGAGAGTGCTGTATGAACAGCTGGGGTCTGCTCTTGTACGTCTCGTCTCGCCGTCGTTGTTCTGTTCGCAAAGGGAGATGAAGTCGACGACGGGGTCAACCGCCGCGACCAGCGCATTCGGCGAGGTAGCGACAGCAGTGCGGAATCTAGTGGCACTTTCAAACCCTAGCACAACCCCATCCAGCCAAGTCGAGCGAGGGCGAGCGCGCTGTTGGCGGCAGACCTTCGTTCGCGGCTTCTTCGACGACGACTATCTCCCGCTCGCGGTTTGCTTGGGCTGGTTCAATCGGCTTGCGGCTCTATCGATCTGTATCAACTGTCGGCGGCCTCGTCACGCTCGTTCACCCCGAAGTCGCCCTTCTCCCCCCGCATCTCCGCCTCCTCTGCCGACCGCTCTTCGCGACGCCTTTGACGACTCTGGGAGGCGAATCGCCTGAGGCGAGGGTGGTCAAGAGGAGCTCTCAAGGTTACGCAGGTGCGCAAGCAGTCCATCATCGGGGAACGGCTATGCCTCCCTTTCTCCCTTCAGCAGGCCTGAGCTCCCGCTTGACTTGCTTCGTGCAAACGGTTGACACTCCGTGATACACAGTACGACATAAATTCGTTGCATCGCCGTCGCACCCTCCATTCTCTCTTTGACCGCGGAACCACACTACCTCGTCTTCCTCCCGATACTCCCGTCCTCTTCCTGCGCCATGTCCCCCTCGAACGGATTCGAAGGCTTTCGGAACGACGAGGCAGACCAGATGCGGTCAATGATCAACAGCGCTGCATCGCCGCTGCCCGCACTTCCCGACGAACTTCTCGCCGCACTTGCTCGCGAACCGCCTCCAGCCGGCTCGACACGTACAAGCCTCGCTTATGACCGCCCAGAACCCCATCTCGAGTCTACGTCGCAGAGCCCTTTCAGCTTATCCTACCCACTATCCTCATCCGCCTCGCCGCCGCAACCACCGACCTTTCAACCATTGCCGCCCGACCAGCCTGCTGCGACAGGTTACTCTTCCTGCAGAACAGTCTCTGCGACGCCAAACAGTACGCTGGGCGGGATGACGTCCTCGAAGTCCGCAATCCACAGTCCGCCAATCCCGACATCTTCGCCGTCGAGAACCCGAACCATACTTAGATCACTACCCTTCGGCACCATCTCCCGCGGGAAGGCGTCGACTCCGCCAACAGTGCCCTCGCCCGCTGAAGAGTACACCATCCCTTCACCGCGCGGCTACCACCTCCCGCCAGGCCTCTCGCCCGCCCAGGAGGAAGCCTTCGAGTTTGACCGGACTCAAGCCGTAACGGCTGGCGGCCAGACGCCCGGTTCTGCCAGTGCGTACGAACTTCGCCCGTCGCGGTCTCGAACGCAAACAGGATCCTCCAGCATGTCGAACACGCCGTCTTCAGGCTCCATCAACTCGCGGATGCCACCAGCTGTCGTTCTCGCGGCGGAGATGTCTCGAGCGGACTCGTCGGGCAGCGGACGAGCACCGAGATCTCCCGTCGACGGTGACGCAGCGGAGGAGCATTGGCGAGCGATTGTCGCGGCTGGCGGTCGGAGAGGTAGCGCACTCGCAGAAGAGTACACGAGGGACCTCTCGCTCGGTCGCGGCGAGATCGAAGGCGTGAAGCTGGTCGAGGAGAACGACGAAGGGGAGGAAGAGGACGTCGACGGATCCTTGCGCGACCTCCAGCGGGAACTCGCAGAACTCGCGGTACAGCCAACGATTCCGACTCGCCGGCCCAGCGTCTTCTCGCTGCGTCATCAGCTCGCTACACTTTCCGTCGACCCGCTGCACTACGATTCGGCCGCTGCCCGACCTCCAGCGAGCGCTCAGACCGCAGAAGGCGGTCCCTCATCGCATACCGGCGAGCCTGGCCTATCGGAGAATCAGCACACCCTCGATCCAGTCTCGCCCGTCTCTGCCGCCGACTTCATCGTCGCCGTCGTCGGTCCTCGCCATGTCGGCAAGTCGTCCGTCATTCGCCGAGGTCTGAAACGACCGCTCGCCGATCCATTCGTCCTCCACGAGGACGAGCAGGGGAACCGCGTCACGACAAGCACGACTTCGTTCAGCATCGGCGGACAGAGGCGGACTATCGAAGTCCTCGAGATCGACGAGGGAATGCTGCGGTATAGTGAGGAGGGCGTCGTTTGGCCGGATGGGCTGCCGCAATGCGAAGCGGCGATGCTCTGGTGCGGCAAGTTCTCCAACCTTCGCACTTGTTCGGGTACTGACTCGTCTACAAACAGCTACGACGCCTCGAACGCCAACTCGCTCGATTCCCTCTCGACTCTTCTCGAGGCATTCTGGACTCGCGGATCTGATGTCCCCCTCATCGTTCTCGCCTGCAAGTCTGGCGGTCCCGGCGCTACTCAGCCCGATGCAGCAGATCCTCGACTCGCCGCAAACATCTGCAACGTTTATGGCGCGGGCATTGTGCAGCTCGACGGCGGTCTGGAAGATCCGCAGCGGAAGTCGAAAGAATGCTTCAACTGGGTCATCCGGCAGATCATGGACAACCGAGGTGTGTGCTCATTGGACTGCAACTCAGCCGAAACTAAGCTTTTTTCCTGCAGGCGAATCGATGGCGTCAGTTCCCGACTCGCCTACAAGCAGTCGCCGAGACTCCGTCCAGCGAGGGACCACCTCCTTTGCCTACGCGACCGTGCCAGACGCCGCCATACATCGTCCGTCTGCATCCGGCCCTCTCGCGCTCTCGGTCGTCGAAGAATCGCCTGTCACGGCGGAAGCGCAGCGGAGCGCACAGGAACAGGCCGAACTCGAGGCGGCGGATGCTGAGGCAGACGCCGCCGTCGCAGCCCTTCTCGCAGCGACAGGCGCCGTTGACGACGACGACGCTAAGCTCTCTGCTGAACCTCACACGGAGATGCGAGGCGCTCGACCGCGTACACCTTTGTATGTCTCCGCGACGCCTGCCGAGCTCGATGGGAAGCTACAGGTCGCAGAGGTTCCGCCCCCGCCTATCGAGCGTCGCGGATCGAAGACGACTTCCATGGACCTCTTCTTCCGCCGAGAAGACCTCATCGACAAGTTTCTCTTCGCCGCTGTCGCTGGGAACGGTAAGTACGCGCTGTACGCTTGCTCGAAAGCGCTGCTGACCAGCTTCACTCCCAGATGAACAATTCGTCACGCTTTTCCTCATCACCTTTCGACGCTTCGCTCGCCCGTACGATGTCCTCGAGAGACTCATCGAGCGGTTCGACTTTGTCGCCCAGCAGCAGCAGACGGATCCTCTTCTTTGTCGCTACGGCCAGATGCGGTGCGTCGTCTACACGTGATCAGTACAGGCGCACGACTGACGATCTCTCATACAGGCTGTGCGGCATACTCTCGACCTGGATGCAGACCTCGCCGGGCGATTTCGCGGCGCCGACTACCTTCGGCCTCCTCCAGCCTTTTCTCGAGAGTCTCCTGCCGCGCGGTGCGACATGGGTCGCCCATTACGCCTTTGAGCTTGTCCCCTTACTCGCGCCGATCTCATCTATCCCGGACCCCGAGTCGGGTTGGGCTATCCCCGACAAGACGGCCGACGACTCGCCGAGCCTGTCGCCAGTCACGCCTCGCCCACCCCTTCCTGAGCGGCGCCCGTCTCACGCTGCTTCCTACGCCTCCTCTAGCAGCTTCGCACCAGCCCGACCCGATGCTGGTCAAGCAGCAAGCCTTGTCCCGTCCTCAACAGCCAGCGGATCGGCAGATCTCGTGTCGTACGACGGGACCCCAATGAGCCGGCAGCATACATCTTCAGACGTCGGAACGGTCGAGACGCAGGCTTCGAGTGCAGGTACTGGCGCCAGCGCGGAGGCGTTGACCCGGACGATGCCGTCGAGCGCCATGCTTGTCGATCTCTCGAACGCAATCCTCGAGATGCGCGAGCAGGATATCGCGACCCAGATCACGCGGATCACCTGGCAAGCGTTCTCCGGCATGACAGTGCGTTCACCTCTTCTACAGCGAGCCATGCCAGCTCACAGCTGATCTTATGGCTTGCCGTTCAGCCTCGCGATTTGATGCGGCATGTCCTCGCGCCGCGAGACCCATCGAATCCTTCGGTCGCCTTCCGAGTCGCTGACGGCTCCGTCGCTCGCTCCATCGGCTTCGTCAATGTATCTTCGCTTCTATGCTCCGCCCTGCTTCACGATACTGACGCCAAGCTTCACAGCACCTCGCCAACTGGACGTCGACGCTGATACTCGTGCAGAGCCGCGTCAAGGCGCGCGCTCGCATGATCGAGAAGCTCCTCTCGGTCGCCGTCGAGCTCCGCCAGCAGGAGAACTTCGACGCCCTCATGGGCGTTCTCGCTGGCCTCAACGCGCAGCCTATCTTCCGTCTCTCCGAGACCTTCGACCTCGTGACGAGCAAGCTCGACGGCGACGCTCGTCTCCAGCCACAGCGTGCCATCCAACCGGACGGCGACTCGCAGCGACTGCCGAAGAAGCTCCGCTCGCTGAACCGGCTCATGTCGGCATCCAAAGCCTTCGCGGCCTACCGCCTCGCTCTCGCCAACTCAGGCATCACCATGATCCCTTACCTCGGCGTGCACCTGCAAGACCTTACCATCGTCAACGAGAGCAAGTCCGACCGGCGCGATGGCCTTGTGAATTGGTCAAAGTTCAGCCAGCTCGGCAAATCCGCCGCCATCGTCCTCGACTGCGCCAAAGTCGCCCCCAAACTCCCCGTCGACAAGACTATCGAACGCTGCGTTCTGGACGTCCCGCTTCTCGACGAAGACGTGCGTAACGAAGAGTTTCTTGTCCTTATTATGGACCCAAACGTTAACCCGTTACGCGGAACAGCGCCAGTACACCCTCTCGTACGCCCATCAACCACGAGGCGAAGGCAAGACTGGCACTCGCAGCCGGCTGCGAGACCTCGCCAAGTCGACCTTTGCTGCTACCTGAAGCGTTTATACCTAGAGTCTCCCTGCATCAGCATCGATACCTACTGTTGCCATACTATCCCTCGCCGTTCGAGCCTGCTCGTCCTCGCCTCTCTCCGAGAGACCGACAATCGGGAGTGACGGCAATGTATTGGATACGACAACAATAGAGAGCCACACCGAGCTAAGTAAGAAAAGCCTCAGTCCTCCTCTTCGACGTCCGCTTCATGGCCAGGACTCGCCTCCCGCCTCTTCCCCCGCTCGTCGTCCAGCTTCTGCTCGAGACGTGAGACAGTCGAAACAAGACTCTGGATGAGCGCCATCATCTCGCCCGGCGTCGGCTCGTCGGACTTGTCGAGACTGGCCGCCGTCGCTGCCAGCCAAGCCTGCGTCCGTGCGCTTGCTCCCTCACCGCGAGTTCCGTTTGAATGAGGACCCATGCTCAGCCGCCTGCTAATGCCGCCGACTCGAGGACCGCCAGGACCGAACGTGTCGTCGGCTTGACGAAGACTGTAAAGCCTGGCGAGCGGACTCTCCTTCGTCGGCGCCGAGCTCGACAAGTCGAGTCGCGAGATGGCGCCGTAATCGCTGGCGACGCTCGAGCGGCGGCGTCGATGCCGAGTCCCGGTGGCATTTGCAGGGAGACGTTCGTCGACGGTGTGAAAACGTCGCAGTTCGCGACCTGTTCCGCCGGTTGGGGCGGCGACGGGATGAGAACGGCTAGGTAGGGCGGCGAAGTGGGTGCGGGGGGAGGCCGGAGGCGATGCGGAGACTCCGCCTGCAGGCGAGTCGTCGCCTGTGCGAGGGGGTAAGGGCGGGAAGGCCGTCGCCGTTGCGCCTGAAGACGTAGACGGTTCTTCCGGACTGCTCGGGAGAAGACCGCTGTGGCGCGCCGAAGGCAGTCGGTTCGGTTTGACGCGGATCGTGGACGTCTCCGAAACGCCTGCGAAAGACGCTTGACGAGAAAGCGGGACGGGCGCGGAGGGTGTTGGCGTGCCTGTCACGAGGGCGGAAGCTCGCGGTTGGCCGTTCTGCGCTTCGCGCTGCGCCTCCGCCAGCATCTCTTGCTGCACAGCGTACACCTTGGCCGGGTCGAGAGCCGTCGAGGCGCGACTGCTGATCCGCTTGCCGCCGCCGCGCCCGGCTTCAAGAACCGCCTCCTCAACATCGTCCGGCCCGCCGAACGACTCGTCTTCGTCGAAGCCTTCCTCAGACGAGCTCTTCTCGTCGCCGGACGGAGTGTACTCGAAGATCGCCTCGCACTCCCAATGTGCGCCTTCGAGCAGGCTGAGCTTCTCGGCCCACTTTCGCGGTAGCCTCGCCGTAATCGCGACCTTGACGTCGCCCCACCAATCGAGAAAATAGCTGCCGCCCGCGCTCTGACGCTCGTACAGGGCGATAATGAGGAGGATCGGAAGCGACAACGTCCGAGTGGCGAAGACGTTGACCTTGTGGAACCAGCGCGGCGAGAGTACGCGCGAGAGAGGCCACATGCCGCAGAGAGCAATGAGGTTGAGCGGCGGGACGTCTGCGTCCACAAGCCGGTTAGCGTAATCTCCCAACGGAAGCGAAGACTTGACGCACAGTCGAATAAGCTGTTCCCCTTGACGCCCTCGAAGCAGCCGACAGCCTTGCGGAACATGTCTTCGGCGGCCTGCAGTTCCAAGTGTGAGCACACAGAAAGCAGCGGAGCGAGGCAGCCGACGTACAGCGTCATTCGCGATGTTAGCGTAAGTCGTCGACAGGATGGCGACGAGGACGGAGGTGAGGAGAGTGTTCGAGAGCGCGGCGAACGAGACGAAGAGGATGGGTCCGAGGACGTGATCGAACTTGGGCGATTCGTCGATGCCAGAACCGTCGAGGCCGAAGAAGATGAAGACGAGCCTGCGAAGGATCGAGTCAGCTCTACAGGCGATTTGAGTGGCTCGCCAGGCAACGCACCATTCGCTAATGCGCATCACCGAGTAGGCGCCCTCGGAGAGGTGGTTGAGCGCGAAGACGAAACCAATGAAGCTGGCATAGAACGAACGTCAGCGGCGAGCGAGCTGACGGCAAGCTGGACCGCACCAGAAAACGGTTATGCTCATCAGGAAGAAGAAGTCGAGCAGCATTGCGCGCAAACTCAGGATGAGGAGGTTGTTCGAGATGGCGGTGAAGGCGAGCCTGTGCTCGTCGAGGAGTCAGTATCAGCACGCTCCGAGGGAGGGAATGACTCACCTTGGGAATAGCAAGCATGCAGCGAGACTAAGGATGGCGTAAGATCGCTCACTCATCCTCGCGTCGTTCGTGTAAACGCTGTGGGCGCGAAGAACGAATGCGGCGCAGTAGATGGGCAGGCTGACGGCGTCGAGGCCGTTCGTCAGTCCGGCGGCGTAGACGGACCACCCATGCTCGGCGATGGACGTGATCTTGTCGAGCGTGTAGCCGATCGAGTAGAAGAAGAACCAGAGCTCCATCCACGAGAGCTTCGAGACTGGCGTGCCATCGTACCGGCTGTGGCGGTCGAGAATGACGAGGAGGAACGAGACGAAGAGGACGATGAAGGTGCAGAACTCGATGACGGCGCGGTACTTGGGAACGCGCAGGCGGTAGTGGTCGAGCACCGGCGCCTTGTGCACCTCGTACAGCGAAACCTCGCGCGTCTTGTACCGGTCGCCGAGGAAGTCGATGAAGGACGAGCTCGTGTAGGTGATGCGGCCGTCGTAGATGGCGTTGATGACTCGCTGGCAGGTCTGGCTCTTGATGAAGTGGCGAGCCTTCCCAAGGATGGCGAGTTCGAGCGCGTTCGTCTTTGACGCCCCTTGCGCCGCAACCCGACTCGAGTATCCCTCTCGCTCCCTGATTCGCTCGACGACCTCCTCGCTCGCCCCCTGAAACGCATGGAACCCGCCGACGAGCGCTCGCGCCATCGCCAACAACCCCTGATTCGGTCCCTTTGCCAAGGCTGCCTGATGCCGCAAAAGCTTGACAGCCATGATCTCGCATAACCGCGCGCGAGTCTCGTTGATGGACGAAGAGGCGAGCGCCGAGTCTCGCTCGCGTATGAACTGGAGGCGGCAGAGGAGGAGGACGTAGACGATCGATGGGTCGCAGCGGTCGGCTAGGTCGGCTTCGAGTGGGCGCATCGTCGTGAAGTGGAACTCGGGACTGCAGGCGCGTAAGAGCGAGAGTGAGAGGTAGGCTCTCGCGTCGAGAAGGAGAACGATCCGGACTCACGTGAAGAACTGGCTCTCCGAGACTGCAACATCCACGTCCCGTCTGATACGCTTCATCAACCAGTGTCTGCACGCAGACAAACAGCAGATGTGTGAGTTTCGACTTCATCAGTACACCGCCTCTGCTCACACCTCGAGAGGTCTCTGGGAGATGTGAGCGAGTGAGAGCTGGACGCACGCATTGCCAAACACGTCGCAAGATGCGAGCTGCTCCATGCGATCCGCCCCAGGCCCCAGGAAGCCGTTGCAGTCGCTCTGAGGCTCGGCATGTGAGGGTCCGCGAACGGTCGAGTCTGGCGAGAGGAGCGCCGTTCGCTCCGTAGCCATGGCGACGAGCTTCCAGGAGAGTGCTCTAGCAAGCAAGCAGCGCGAACGAGCGAGGAGGCGGTGTGGGCGAGGGCGAAGAGCAGGAGAACAAGCGGAGGGCAGAGAGACCTCAAAGGTTGTCCGCCAATCTGCCGTTCTTGAAGGTAAATAGAAGCCTCTCTGCGGAACGTGCACGCTTCGGCAAGGGGCGCGGCGAAAGAAACGGTCGTACGGCCGAACGGACATGCTGCTCCCCTAGATGCACTTTCATTCGTTACAGGACAGGTACATCGCGATCCTTCAGCCTGCTGCATTCCGGTACAGCGACAAGTCTCAGCGAGTCTTCCTTGCGTCACCTCCGTCCTCGACCTTGAACTGGAACCGCCCGGTCGCCTCGAGCCGCTCAACGAGGACGTTCCCGAGCGCCGTCGCAGGCGTGAGGAAGCCGCCGTGCTTGGCGATAGGAGGGAGGCGGTCGTAGTCTTTGAGAAGGCAGAGGGCGCAGGAGGAGATCAAGACGGAGGTTGCAAGGTATCCCTGTGAGCGAGCGTGGTCAGTCGGGGCGCTTTGCAGAGAGAGTCTGATTCAGTACGCACAGGGTCACCCTTCGCCTTCTGCACCACGCGAGACTCGTACCGCCCATCCTCGCTCTTCGCAACCGTCGTAGTCTCGTACCAGCCGTTCTGCTGCGCCTCGGGACTTGGTCCCTCGCCCGACTTGGGTCCGAAGCGCTTGACGAGCCATCGGATGGGCGAGATCAGGACTGGAGAGGCAATTGTCAGCTAGATGCTCGGCTCAAAGGGAGGAAGAGTCGTACAGATCGAGCCGAAGACGGTGAAGAAGGTGAGACTTGCGAGAAAGGCGGAGATGGGACCGGGCATCTTGAGGAACTCGTCATAGTGGAAACGAGGGCCGTAGGCAAGAACGCGAGAAGAGGGGTCGGCCGACTCGAGAACGCCCCAAGATCGATGCACGACGGCCGTGTTGACGGGCGCCATCATGAAGAACGCGCCCCAGGTCGTCTTGCCCTGGAACGTTTGCGAGCCGACGACGACCGGTCGTCCCTTATGCACACCACGGATTGGCGAAAGGGCGTAGGTGTCGGCCGCGACCTTGAGCGCCTCCTTGTCCTCCGTCTCGCGCATGTTGACGATTGATGCGAGCGTTCCGCCCGACATGCCGCCCTTTGCGCGGAACGACGTACGGACCTTGCCGGCGCGAACGTCGTCTCCGCCGGCCTGCTTGAGACGCTGGACGGCGAGGAAAGCGCCAATGTCGGACGGGATCGAGTCGAACCCGCAGCAGTGGATGATGGTGGCTGTGTTCTCGAGAGCGATGCGGCCGTACTTCTGGTTCGTCTTGTAGATGAACGGATTCTCGCCGGTCAAGTCGACGTAGTGGACGCCTTCCTCGGCGCAGACCTTGACGAGCGGCTCGCCGTGGATGAGGTAAGGCCCGATGAGGGAGATGACGACCTTGACCTGCTTGACGGCCTTGCGAAGCGCTTCTTCATCAGACGAGTCGGCGATGAGGACCGCTGCCGGCTTGACGCCAACCTCCCTCATCTTCTCCTCGATCTTCTGCCGGTTGCGGCCGCCGACGGCAAAGGTGAAGTTCTGAAGCGGGGCCTGGGTAGCGAGGTACTTCGAGACGAGCTGTAAGAGCGCTTGAGTGCGTTAGCGAGCCTCAGAAAGAGAGGAGAGGCGGGCGCACCTGTCCTGTGAAGCCCGAGGCGCCCATCACCAAGATGTCGTAAGCCTTTGCAGATGCCATGGTGACGCTGTAAGCTGTGTAACGAGGTCAGCGAAGGCGTCGAAGGAGAACCTGGCGAAATCATGACGAACCTTGGCCGGCGGTTCAAGGAGGAAGTGGGAGGCGAGGCTAGCGGGTCAGGCGGGTCAGATGAGCGTCGTATCGAGTTTAGCAGAAGGGCAAGCGTGCAAGGGAGCCGTTTCGAGTCGCAGCGAGGAGTGGGCGGGAGGGAAGAGAGCGATCGCCTTGTTCGGCCACCTCGACCAGCGTCACTCTCCTGTCCTGCGCTGGAAGAGCGCCTTGGGTGTGCTACTGACGTTGCTAGACACACTGCCAATGCCGACCGACCTCGCCACGCGCCGCACGACCCGAGGAAACGGCGACTCCATCTTCATCAGCTCACGAGGAGGAACGGGACTCACCGCTCGGCTTGGGCATTGGGAGGGCGTGTGAAGAGCACTCATGCCGTTGCTAAGTTCTTCGGAGGCTTGACTCAAGTCTGGCAGCTTGGGGAATCTGCCAACGTCGCGATTCGCCTGGATGGAGCAGGAGGAAGACGGCGTTGGCAGGGCAGCTGTCCTTACTCCGAGATCTTACGACTCCTTACTAAGCTTTATAGCGACTCGTCGAGACGCGGGGCTCGCGGACACGCCGCTTTTTCGAGCGATCCACGCCTCCTCTCCCGGACCTCCTCTTCGCCGCCTCGCTCGGCCAACCCTGAGCTCACTGTTTGCGCCGACGAAGAACGAGCTGGACTGTTTCGACGCTGCTACGACCGTCACGAAGGCTCCTGCTGGCCTGGGACGACCGTACGACCTTTCAAGCCTTCCCCTTCGCTCGTGTCTCCTCCCTCGAGTGTTCCGCAACGACATCACTCAACCTCGCGATATTACGCTCAACGACGCACTCGCGATGGCGATGGACGCCTCGGTACTGTACTTGACGCTCGGTCTCGCCCTGTTCTCGTGAGTCCCGCTTCCCTCCAGCCGAACTCGCGCTGACCAGCACGACCCCGCAGCTTCTTCTGCTCGACCTACACGACGCTTCGCACGCTCCTGCCCCTCCTCCCTAATCACCCTCTCAACCGTCGAACCGCAGGATCCGCCGTCGGGTCCTTCCCACCTGCTGCTTCGCCGTCCACCGAGAAGCGACCACGACTGAAGTCGGCGCAGCGCTTTGCCGCCTATCTCTCGGTCGTCGACATCTGTGAGTGTGGTATGTGGCCCTGAAGACGTGAAGGACGATGCTGACCCAGATTGCTGACGCAGTTGCCGCCGTCGTCCTGGTGTGGGAGGTCTCGACAGCCGTCTCTGGCAACTCTCAGCTCGGCGACTTGAAGCTCGCAGCAGCCCGCATCTATCTCGCGACTACAGCGAGGCCGACTCTCCTCCTCGTTGTCGCGATCCTGTCCTACGCCAATGTCTGCTTGGGCCGGTCGATTGCACTCGGGAAGGCCGACTGGTGCGTCTCGCTCCTTCGCTTCTACAGATACATACTCTGATCGCATGAGCACAGGATTGTTTGGGCGCCCGCACTCGTCGTTTATACGGTCGGAGGTGGCCTAGCAGCACTCCCGAAAGTCGGCGGCTCAAACGTTTGGATCGGCCTCATCTCCTGGCTTTCGCTTGTCACGGCTGTCGGTGCGCTCCCGTCGGATGCAGGTCGCCTTCGACGTCAGGACTGACTCTTTCTTCCCCAGTCACGGTCTGCTTCGGCCGCCTGCTCGTCGCCATCCTTCGAGTTCGCCGGATCACCCAATGCGAACAGATCTCGCGCTTCGCGGTCGAGCAGGACAAGATGGTCTCGCCCGCCGACCTGCCGTACGGCAACTACTTTCCAACCTTCCACAATAACTTCTCCGGCTTGTCGACCTCGTTCGTCCATTCGATCGGCCGCTCGTCTTCCACCGTCAACCTCCCGACCCAGCCAACCAACGCCCCGTCGATCTTCGAAGGAAAGGCTTCGAGACCGTCTCGCGCTTCGACTGAGGACGGCGATTACGACTATCGCCACGACTTCCGTTCGCCTACGCCGGGCTCGACTTACGGACTCCTCGACCGGTCGGCCTCTGCCCTCTCGGGGCGTTCAACACCGCAACTCGGCCCTCGTCTACACATCTACGAAGACGCGCATGAGATCCTCGAGTTCGACCAGGACAAAGCTGACAGCCAGACGACCACTTCTCGTCGCTCAATCAGCTCGATCGCTTCTCGCGCGTCGACGTACCTCTCGCCAGGCGGCTTCGTCGCTAAGTCGGCCGTGCGCAACGCCGTCAAGGTGCAGGAGGCGTGGGGAGGACAGACGCCGCCTGGAACGGGTCATTCACCAGCCGTTGAGCTTTCCTCAAAGGAAGCGAGGGGCGCCCTCGTTCGTATTGGCGGACACCTCGCGTCTTGCCTGCTCGGATACGCCTTCGTCTCGCCTTTCGTCATCTCCCGCCTCATCCACCCTTCCGCCTCCGTTCCGCTCGTAACCTCCATCCTTCTCGTCATCGGCGTCTGCCAGCCAGGCGTCATTCTCGCCTGGCAGTGCTGGTCGAGCGAAGGGTTCTGGTTCCGCCGCCCTCATCCGCCTATTCCAACCTCGTCCTCCGCACTCGCGCTCGAGAAGCTCGAGGTGGTCGTCGAGAACGAGAAGGTCGACTTCCGCGCGGAGAGCCGCGCGTCGACGGTGAGGACCTACAAGGACTCATTGCCGGGGATCGTGCCGGACGGCGTGGATTGCAATCCGATGCAGCGTGGCAAACTCGGTGCGTCGTCTACACTGCAATCTGAGATGTCTCGCTGACAGCCTCTCGCTCTCAGGCCGCGCGATCTCGATGCTCGAGGCTCACCCGAAGCTCCAGCTTCTTCCTTCGCCAACCCCCGTGACTTCGACTGCCTCAGCCGTCAAATCTGCTTCCACCGGTCACGCTCGACTCCGTTCGCTCAAGCTATCGAAGGCAACCATCGGCTCGTTCGGCGAGACGGGCACGACCCGACCCCGTGCCGGAAGCGGCGCCAGCAGGAAGACGGTCGGCGGGTTCGAGCATCATGCTCGACACGTCTCGGCGCCGCTTGACCCGACCGATACCTCGCTCGTCGTCTCGCTCCTCAAGGCGAAGAAGCGCGCAAGCGATTCGCATCGCCAGCCGAGCCGGGAGCGCATTCCCTTCGGCTTCAAGGACTCGAACACGCGCGAGCGTCCGGCTTCGACGAGCATCAGCAAGTCGCCCCTCATTTCGCCTTCCTTCGCACCTTCTGCCGACTTCACCGGCCTCACTCGCGAGCTTACCATCTCATCGATCGACTCGAAGCCGCACACGGACCCGCCTCCTCCCGTCCCGCCTCTCCCGCAGCAGATCGACTACCTCAGCGCTAAAGTCCTCCCCAAGCTTGTCCCGTCGATCAAGCTCGGAAACAACGTATCTGTGGCTGCGAAGGATGCGCCGCTTCCCCGCCCGTTGTCGACCACGCCAGCGGACGAATCGCGCTTCGACTCGTTCGCCTCCCGAAGGTCCCGCATGTCGGGACGCTTCTCGCTCGCCGGAGCGGTGGATGCGGGACCAACGAAGGTCGCGCACATGTCGGAGGTGTGGGTCTCGATCGACGCGCCGGAGGTGGGCGAAGCGGCGATGGCGCCGTCCGTCTCGCAAGAACCGTCTCCATCCGAAAACTCAGCGGGCTCGCCAAGTTCAGCTGCCGAGCACGTCCCGGCGAACGGAGAGAAGACGAACCATACCCGCACCGCATCCAGCGGAACTCGCCTCGACATTTCGTTCGAATGGGAAGATGCGAGCGAGGTTCTCGACGCGGGAACCCTGGCAGACGCCTCGTCATCCGACGATGACGGGGACAGCGACGCAGAGGCTGCCGCATTTCAAGCGCACCGGCGCGCTCGTCAATCTGTCTCGCCTCTCTCGCCAACTTTCGCCACCGGCTTCTCGCAAGACGCGTACCTCAAGTCTCCGCCCTCGACCAGTCACCCTCACTCGCCGAACGGCTCCGTCATCCTCCGCGGATTCACAGGTCTTCAGCGAGGAAGAGGATGTTCGCACCGGGACGATCCAGTGTGCCACTGTTCGCCCGATCTCGCGACAGTCCGACTCTTCGTCCACCGAAATGACCCATGCGTACGGCCTGCGCCCGACCCACGTTCCCGTCGCATCGGTCACCTCGTCTCGCTCCTTCGCCTCGCTATCGTCGCTCACCTCGCAAGGCTTCCACAACATGATGGCGTCGCAATGTGCGGCCCCTTTTTTCGTCCTTCGCCTTCGTCTCACTGACCGTCTGTCTGATTCAGCTTGGCACGGCGGGAATAGCGACTCTGCGCTGAGTTCCGACGAACAGCAGCGTCACAATCGACCCGGCTCGCGCCCGCTCTCCCTGCTCAGTCAGCGCGACGTCAACGTGATGTCGTCTGATGAGAGCAGCGAGCGCGAGATGCAGAAGATCTCGCACCACCGCGCCGCCACCACCCTCCGCAACTCAAACCCTTCTCATTCTGCCCTTCCTCGCCTTCCCCTTCCGCCCATCCCAGCCAGGTCCGAGGATGAGCACGATGAAGTACTCAAGACGCCTACTACGACGCCTTCAGCTCGCCGTCGTCGTCCATCTCGTGCGCCCCACGACGTCGGCCTTCCCAAGCCTACCTCGACTCCTTCCTCGTCTGCCGTTCCGACACACACGCCTCCGAACGTCACATCGCGCTCTCGAGCCCGCAAGCTCGTCAAAAGCCCCGTATACAATGACGAGAACATTCCGCCTGCTCGCCCTGCCCCTTCTCGACCCCTTCCGCAGCCACCGACTCGCCAGTCCGACTTCACTCGTCCTCTGCGCACCCTTCGCTAGGCTGGAGGAGCTGGACTCCTTTGGCGGATGTGCAGGTCCCTCTATTCCCCCAAGTCTCTTTTTGTCCTCACTCCCGTCGTCTTTTCGTCTTTCTCCATTCCTAGCGACCCCTGGCGTCTTATTGCACTCAAAGGCTTCTGTTCGCGTCTCTTGTGCTGCGAAGAATGCGAACAAGCCAGCGAACTCTTTCATTCCGCCTCTCTCCCTCCTTCATGACGCTGGGCCTCGCGACAACGCGTCGAGGACTGCCGTCGCTGCATTGCGCTGCTCGAAGGACCCCTCCCGACTCTTTGCGACCGCCCCGCTTTGCCACGAACGTTCGCTCATTCTCCTCGACCTCTGCACCTCGCTCATCGCCCAAGGTCCCTCCCACTCGCGAGTACTTCTACGACGTCGACGTGCACGGCCAGCTCTTCCTCTCCAGCACCAAGCACCGCAACGTAGCCACAGCCTACCGCGACCCACGCTTTCTCTCCACCCTCTACGCCCGCATACGACGGAACACGGGCGACGACGAGAAGTCGCAGAGCGTCCGGCAGCAGGGCTACGAGTTTCAGAGCGACTGTCTAGGGGAGCGCAATTACCTTCGTCCGGACAAGGACGGCACAGTCCTTGTTTTTCAGACCCTCGAGGGAGGAGGTGCGTTTCCTTCCCGTCTGGCTCTGCGTCCTTGGCCCGCTGACTTCAGAGCGCACAGAACTGTACTACGGAGGCTCTCTCACCACCCCCTTCGATCCCGCCACACTACGCGTCGACCCAAACTCGGGATACCTCTTCCACCCTTCACCGATTCCCTCCCGAAGACGAGCAACCAGCGAAACGTCTCGCTACGGTCCATACTCGCTGCTCAGGTCGTCTCTCGTCCTCGAGCATCTTGCCAGCAGCCTCGAGTTCGACGACAACGGGCGAGGGAGTTTCGAGTATCGAGGAAAGAGGTTCGATCTCTCGAAACTCGAGGACGGCGATGTATGGCGGCGGGTTGATTGACGTGCATAGCCGGAGTCGTCTGTAGATTGTGTTCAGCCTGTTGTTGTCTTGAATCGCGCGCATTTGTGCATCGCTCCTCGTCCCGCTTGGTTCCTCCTCAACCACGCGCTCGTTTCCCGCTTTCATGGTCCGGGTCTCGCCGGACGCTACCGGCGCTGCTTTCGAGCTCTCCGGCACGCCTCACGATGACCCAGCTCGCCGGCCGGCCAAGCGACAGCGAACTTCCTCCCTCCCGACGGCGAGCGACTTCTGGATTGACAGCTTGCCAGGCTTCCGTGCGTGATGGCCGTGCCCGTGACTGAACTATTAAGCTGACGGTCTCTTCTACCAGGCGGCGACTTTCGCCTGTCCCTCTACGGCGGCAACATCCCCTCCGCGACCCACACGACCCCACCTGCTCCTGCCGCCGACAGCGACGCGCACCTGTACTTCTTGCTCGCGCGAAACAAGCACATCCCAAAGCGAGAACGACTGGTCATCTGGTGCGGCGCGCTTCAGTCGAGGAAGCTGGACCGACTCGTGTTCTTGCTCTCCGAGGGCTGACCCTTTCTCCGTCCGCAACAGGCTGAATGGCGGTCCAGGGTGTTCCTCTTTCGACGGAGCACTGATAGAACTCGGTCCTCTGCGGATAGACGAGAGCGGAACGCCGCGAGTTGTCGAGGGTACAGCTTGGAACGAGTATGCAAATGTCCTTTTCCGTGAGTCCGCCTCGCCTTCTGCCCCTGAGACTCTCAGCACGCACTGACGACTTTCTCAACGTACAGTCGACCAGCCTGCCGGGACCGGCTTCTCCTACGTGTGTTGACGCCCCTGCTCTTCCTGCGAGTTCGCTTCTCACCGTTCTCCCCCCAGGTCACGAAGAACGACAACGTGCGCGAGCTAGCCGACGCCGCAGATCAAGTCGTCAACTTTCTCGCCAACTTCTACCGCGTCTTTCCGGAGTTCAGCAGCATGGACACGTACATGGCCGGCGAGAGCTACGCTGGACAGTACATCCCGTACATCGCGGACGCGATAGAGAAGACGACGATCGTCAACACGCCTCTCAAGGGTCTCTTGATTGGCAACGGCTGGATCTCGCCGCGAGAACAGTACCCAGCCTACCTCGACTACCTCCTCGACCAGCGACTGGTCAAGGAGAACTCGCAAGCGCACCGCAATATCCGCAAGGTGCTGGACAAGTGCGAGGAGAAGCTCGCGATGATTGAGAGGGATGGCGGGAAGGGCATGGTTCTGGTCGGCGAATGCGAGCAGATCTTGGGTGCAGTTGGAGCGGCGACTGGCAAGGAGTGCGTACGCTCTCCCATATCTTGTGTGTGACTCGACGCTGACGCTTCTGGTGCCTCAGCGGTCTCTGCTTGAATTTGTACGACACGCGAGAGTATCACGCTTGTGGAACGGAATGGCCGCCAGCGCTCAAACAAGTCTCGGGTTTCCTGCGGGTGCGTACAAGCGATTCGGGAGCGACTGAGCTCGTCACTGATCTCGACAGCCGCCCTTACAGAGCCGGAATGTGGTCAAGGCCTTGCATGCCGAGAAGGGCCCCGAGTCTCACGGACCTTGGACGCAATGCTCGTCTTCCGTCGGCGCCAAGTTCTGGACGCCTAGCTCGGTCCCGTCGGTTGTCCTGCTCCCGCAACTCCTCGAGAAGATGCCGATCCTGCTGTACAACGGCGACAAGGACGCGATGTGTCCCGGTATCGGCATTGAGAAAATGATCGACAAGCTTCAGTGGAACGGCGCAACAGGCTTTGTGCGTTCGCTTCGCCTCAATTCTACTGGGTAGCTGCTGACCGTGGTCTGCGACTACAGGAAGACGCAGAACCGCTCGACTGGTCCGTCGACGGCGAGTCTGCCGGCCGCTGGACGACCGCTCGCAATCTGACCTATGTCGAAGTCTTCAACTCGTCGCACATGGCGAGTACGAGTCCGCTGGTCTATTCAGCTCCTTTGACTGATTGTTCCTTTGCGCAGGTCCCGATGGACAAGCCTCTCGCGGCGCACGACATGCTTCGTTCGTCTCGCTCCGCCCAGCGCTGCGAAGCTAGCAAGCTGACCATCTCCGTCGCGCAGTCCGCTTCATGCAAGTCGACACGCTCCATTCAGCCGGCTCAGCCGCCAAGATCCCCTCTCGCATCGGCTCTTCGCCCGAAGCCGTTCTCGCGCCAACCCTTCCGAACGGCACCGCCCTCGTCCCTCCCTCCGTCCTCGATACGACCCTCGACGGCGCCGAAGCAGACGGCTCAGCGGAGAAGGTGATCGAGGACGGCTACGATGTCGAGCATGAGCGGCAGTTTGGGCCGAGGAGAACGGCCGCGCTGGTCGTCTTCCTCCTGCTCTTCGTGGGAGCGCTGTGGGGCGTCGTACACTGGCGGAAGGCGGCGAGGCGGGAGCGGTACAGGCGGTTGAAGGGTAAAGGGCGGGCGACTGTCCCGCTCGACGAGAGGCGGGACCGGGGGGACTCGAAGCGTGCGAGTAGGCGAGACGAAGGAGCGTACCACGACGACCGACCCGAGCCCACACCGGATGAGGCGCCCGAGACGGTCGCTGTCTTCGACATCGGCGAGGAGGACGAGTACGATGAGGAGGAGCGGAGAGTGGGGCGGCGATACGAGGACGACGAGGACGAGGATGGGAAGGGAGATCTGGGCAAGGCAGCGGAGGATGCGAATCCTTGGCGGGTAGACTCGGCGAGGCGGTACTAGCTGACGCGAAGTAGACGGAGCGGGCTGTCATCTATCCAAGCATTCGCAAGACTCCGTCCCTTCTGGCTTTTAGAGTAAGACAACAACAGCGTGTTCCGTGGACTGGATACTGATACGACGCAACGACTGCTACCCATTCCCTGCCTTTCCTACCGCTTCACTGGCACTCCTCCCTCTGCCTCCCCGCCCTTCCACTTATTCCATCCTGCCTCCAACTCCTCCTCCAGCACGATCTTCTCCCACTCGCTCAGCCCGCCATCCATCTTGCCGACTCGCTCAAGCACCTTCTCCCTCGCCTTGACGCCGCGAGATTGGTCCGCCAGTACGAGCAGGTCGGAGGGCGACCGGCAGCCGAGGGCGTGGAAGTGCGGTGTAAGGCGCGTAAGGGACGGGAGCGGGAGGGAGGAGAGAAAGGTTGAGATGTCGGGTACCGCGGAAGGAAGGGGAGGAGGGCATTGCGCGGATTGGCGGGAGGAGCTGGAAGGGCGCTTGGCGGTATTCGGTAGGATAGACGCGACGGGGAGGATTGGAGACACGGTCGATGGGCTCGAGGGAGTCGGGAGGTATCCTGGTGGAGGAGGCGGTGGCCGGTGAGAGGATGAGGCAGGGGCTTTCGCAGCCGCCCGCTTCGAAGGTGCCTCCAGTATGACAGCCTCGTCGTCTTCCTCATCTGCATCCGGCTCGACCTTGATCCGCACCCGTTCCTGCTCCGTGCTCGCTTCTTTCTCCATCCGCCGCTTCTCGAGCGCGACCAGCCTCGCATCCTGCAATTGCGCCCTCTGTCTCGCCCGTTCTTCTCGTGCGTCTGACGTGAGGGAAGAGGTCGTCGAAGCGGCAGGAAGCCTGAGAGTGAGGGAGGTGCGCCGGCGTTTCTTCGAGGGCGAGGCGGAGGGAGAGGAATGGTCGTCCGCGTCGGCGTCGGGCTCGGCTGAGGCAGTTGACGCTGCTCGTCGAGGCGTTCGTGCCGATGCGGCCGTCTTTCTCGCCGGACTATCCCGCCGCGAGCGCTTGTCGACCTCCGTCACGTCCTCCTCCTCGTCCCGCAAGTCGCGCTTGGCGGCGCTTCTCGGCGCCGATTTCGGGGCGTGTCCTCTGTCCAACCCTATGCGCTCATGATGAGACCGCTTAAGGCGAGCCCTTGCATCACCATCCGCCCTCTGCTGCCCCACCTGTCCTGGATCCGCTGCTCGCTTCGCTCCTCGCGCTGGACTCGATTTCGCGCGCTTGGCGGGTGACGGGGCGCGAAAGGTCGATGCAGCAGCAGCGGGAGGCGGCAGGCAGTCGAGCTCGTCGTCTTCGGGGGACAGAACTGGAGGGTGTCGGTCGACAGGACGGGGAGACCAAGATGGGGAGCGCTTGAAGACGAGGGGCATCCCGTGCACGGTCTAGTGATGCTCAGCAGCACTGTTCAGCCAGTTCTATCGTGTCTTTAGCCCGTTCAGCGAGTTGCAAGCGACTTGTATTCGAGCAAGCTTCCTGCCCAAGGTTGACTCGCTGCTTGACACGGCGCGAACGACTCGAGGCTTTGCGAGTCAGGCCAGTGCATGCTGCAGAGGGCCACACGAGCAGTCCTGAACCGTACACCCCGCCCAACTCGCCCGCTTGCTCTCTCGCTTCATCTCTCTCCGCCAACCCGCACAATGTCGACCACTCCCGCTCCCGCAGCCTCGCCGGTTCCCGTTGCGACCGAGCAGAACACCCAGCAGCCCGCAGGAGACGTCCCGCTCGACGCCAACGGCCAGCCGCTGACCAAGTCGGCGTTGAAGCGCCTCCAGAAGGAAAGGGACCTCGCGGCGAAGAAGGCGCTCAAGCAGGCGCAGAACCAGGGCAAGCCTGCTCCGGCGGCGCAGGCGGGCGAGGGGAAGAAGAAGGAGAAGCCCGCGAAGAAGGAGGAGGTTGTCGAGGAGCCCCCGTACGGCGAGACCCAGGATGGCGACAAGAAGGGTGCGTCTGCGTTCTCTTCTCGCTCGTTCTGCGCTTGCGCTTGCTGGGAGGTCTCAATGTACTTCGGAGAGCGATCTCGATGAGTAGGAGAATGAACGAAGGCGAATTGATGAACTGACCTTGCCCTCCTCAATCCGCTCATGCAGACCTCTCGCGCCCCATGGCCGCCGGCTACAACCCCGACCACGTTGAGAAGTCATGGTACTCATGGTGGCGCTCGCACAACTTCTTCGTCCCCGCCATCCCCTCTTCGTCGCCCTCCGAGTTCTCCCACTTCGATGCCAACCCGCAGTTTGTCCCGCGGGAAGGCAGTGGTGATGTCGACTGGAGCAAGATCGACCCCGAGAAGACGTTCGTCATTCCTGCGCCCCCGCCCAATGTCACAGGCAGCCTGCACATCGGACACGCCCTCGCTTTCGGTTTGCAGGACACCCTCATTCGCTGGTACGTCCCTGTCTCGCTTCAATACTGTTGCGAACGAGCTCTGAGGCTATTTCGCGCACGTACAGGCACCGCATGCGCGGCTACACCACCCTCTTCGTCCCCGGCTACGACCACGCTGGTATCTCGACTCAGTCGGTCGTCGAGAAGCGCCTCGCCAAGCTCGAGGGTCTCTCGCGACACGATCTCGGGCGCGAGAAGTTCCTTGAGCGGTGTATGGCATGGAAGGAAGAGTGCGTCGCGATTTTCTGCTTCTCGACCGGGAAGCGCCTTGGACTGTGGCTGACTGAAGGCATTTGTCCCCCCGCACAGGTACCAGACGCGCATCACGAACCAGATCTGCCGCCTCGGTGTCTCGTGCGACTGGGACCGCGTCGCGTTCACCATGAACCCTCAGCTGTCGAAGGCTGTCGCCGAGACCTTCGTCCGCCTGCACGACGACGGCATCATTTACCGCGCGAACCGCCTCGTCAACTGGTGTGTTGCGATGAACACGACGCTGTCAAACTTGGAGGTGCGCCCTCTCGCGTCCTTGGCTGCCAGTTCTCCTTCGCGCGAGAGGAGCTGGCTGCGCGGTCGCTGTCGACTGACTCCGTCACCGACAGGTCGACCAAAAAGTCCTCACGGGCCGCACCCAGCTTCCTGTCCCCGGATACGACCCGAAGGAGAAGTTCGAGTTCGGAGTCATCACCTCGTTCGCCTACCCTCTCGAGGGCTCCGACGAGAAGATTGTCATCGCCACGACTCGTCCGGAGACGCTGCTTGGTGACACTGCGATTGCCGTCCACCCGGACGATGAGCGGTACAAGGTGCGTCCCCGACTCCAACTCCGCCCTCTTATCGAGCTGACATGTCTCCCGCAACAGCACCTCCACGGCAAGTACGCCCTCCACCCCTTCCTCGACCGCCGCCTCCCCATCATCACCGACTCGATCGCCGTCGACATGTCGTTCGGTACCGGTGCCGTCAAGATGACACCCGCGCACGACCCGAACGACTACGAAGTCGGCATGCGCCACAAGCTCGACTTCATCAACATCCTCAACGACGACGGCACGCTCAACGCCAACGCCGGACCAGAGTTCGAGGGCATGAAGCGCTTCCACGCGAGGAAGAAGGTTGTCGAGGAGATGAAGAAGAAGGGGCTCTATGTCGGCGACGCGGAGAACCCGATGAGCATCCCGGTCTGCTCGAAGAGCGGCGACTTCATCGAGTCGGTCATGAAGCCGCAGTGGTGGGTCAGCTGCAAGGCGTTGGCGGACAAGGCTATTGAGGTCCGTCTTCTCTTTCTCCCGCTTCCGTACGTCCGAGCGAGCTGACTTGCTCTTTGGCATCCTTCCGCAGCGAACCAAGGCTGGCGAGCTCAAGATCCGCCCCGCCGCGTCCGAAGGCGACTGGTACCGCTGGCTCGAGGGCATCCAGGACTGGTGCATCTCGCGCCAGCTCTGGTGGGGTCACCGTGCGCCGGCATACTTTGTTAACCTCGAGGGAGAGGCTGCCGACGTGAGTCTGGCGATCTACGGACACCGGCGGCTGAGCTGACCGTCTCGCTCTCGCAGCGCATGAACAACGACTTCTGGGTTTCCGGCCGCGACCGCGCCGAGGCCGAGTCTCGCGCTGCGGCCAAGTTCCCCAACAAGCAGTTCACGCTCGAGCAGGACGACGACGTTCTCGACACCTGGTTCTCGTCAGGTCTCTGGCCGTTCTCGATCCAGGGCTGGCCCGATAAGACCCCCGACCTCGAGCACTTCTACCCTTCGTCGCTCCTCGAGACTGGCTGGGACATCCTCTTCTTCTGGGTCGCACGCATGGTCCTCCTCGGCATCTACCTTACCGGCCAGGTCCCTTTCTCCGAGGTTTTCTGCCACGCCATGATCCGCGACGCGCACGGTCGCAAGATGTCCAAGTCGCTCGGCAACGTCATCGACCCCATCGATGTCATCGAGGGCGCGTCGCTCGATGCACTCCACGCCCAGCTCCGGACGGGCAACCTCGCCGCGAAGGAGGTCGAGCTCGCCGAGAAGGGACAGAAGAAGGACTTCCCGAACGGCATTCCCCAGTGCGGTACCGACGCCCTCCGTTTCGCCTTGGCCAACTACTCGTCGACCGGCCGCGACATCAACCTCGAGATCTTGCGTGTCGAGGGTTACCGCAAGGTGCGTCCCCGGTCTTCTGGACGCGGCTTACAGCCTGCTGACTTCCATCGCGACGCGTACAGTTCTGCAACAAGCTCTGGAACGCTACCAAGTTTGCGATGCTCAAGCTCGAGGGCGACTTTGTCCCGCCTCAGTCGGAGAAGGTGCGTCGTCCCCTCCCCGCTCTGCTACATCGCTGACCGTCCGACGTCCGCAGCCTACCGGTCAGGAGTCGCTCGCCGAGAAGTGGATCCTCCACAAGCTCAACCTCGCTACCGGGAAGGCCAACGCCGCCTTGCACGAGCGCAACTTCATGTCGGCAACCTCGGATGCCTACGCGTTCTGGCTCTACGAGATCTGCGACGTCTACATCGAGGCGATCAAGCTCATCACCGATCCCGCCGCGAAGGACGTTGACGCCCGCCGCTCTGCCCAAAACACCCTCTACACCGTTCTCGACAACGGTCTCCGCCTCCTCCACCCCTTCATGCCCTTCGTTACCGAGGAGCTCTGGCAGCGCCTCCCTCGCCGACCGACCGACCAGACGCAGTCGATCATGCTCGCCAAGTTCCCCGAAGCGTCCGCCGACCGCGAGTTCTCGGACGCGGAGAAGGAGTTCGACCTCGCTTTCAACGCCGTCCGCGCGATCCGCAGCATGGCGACGAGCTACAACCTCAACTCGAAGCTTCAGGGTGCGTCTCATCGCCTTCTCCCCTCGTCGCTTTCGCTAAGTCTCGCTATTCGCAGTCTTCCTCCTCGCCCGAAACGCCGACTACGCCGCAACGCTCCGCAAGTCGACTGACGCCATCTCGGTCCTCATCAAGGGCTGCACGTCGTTCACCATCGTCGAGAAGGAGGACGAGCTGCCTGAGGGCTGTGTTGGCGAGCTCGTTAGCCAGGACCTGACCGCCTACTTGCTGCTCAAGGTGCGTCCGAGTCGGTGCTCTCCTCTCATCGACCGCGCTGACATTCATCTCGCACCCGCAGGGTGTTATCGACGCTAACGCCGAGATCGCCAAGTCGGAGAAGCGTCTCACTTTCGCCCAGGGCGCCCTCCAGAAGCTCGAGGCGCAGCGGTCGGCGCCCAACTACGCGCAGACCCGACCAGAGAACGTCCAGGCGCGCGAGGCGGCCAAGGTCGACGAGTGGAAGACGGAGATTGACGCGCTCGAAAAGGCGATCGCCAAGTTCGAGAAGCTGAGGGTCTAGATGAGGAGTAGACCGTAGATGAGTTGCTTGCAAGTGCTTTACCAGGACTCTGCGGATTTTGAGCCATCGATTGATGACGAGTTGCGATGGGCCGACCTGCTTGTCTCCTCCTTCTGCCTCCGCTTCGCGTCCCCGCTATACTCGTCCAGCTTCGCTTCGTCCCAAGTACCTACGGTTTTCCTGCCCGAGCGGCAGGTCCCCTACCTGGTCCCCAAGTCCTTCTCCGTCGTCGTCGCGTTCCGCCGAGCGCACTGTCGCACAGCAGCTCGCGACTGGCTCAGACTGCTTCAGTGACTGGACTGCCTCACTAGCTTCCCTGCGCACCTTGACTCCGTCCGCTCCTCTTCACCGCGCTCACTGCGTTTGGCGCTCCTTCCCCGTGCATCCCCTCGCGTCTCGACACCTCACGTTCCGACATGGACTCCCCCGCCGACGGTACCACCAGTCTCGAGCCGCAACTGCGAGCGCTCGAGGCAGATCTGATGGATCTTGAAGCCCAAACCTCAAGGTTGAGCTCGCTGACCCCGCTACGCGAGCAGCAGCTTGCAGAGCTGCAGAAGGAGGTGTCAACCGTGCAGATCGACCGAGCCCGCTTGCGGAACGATCTTGACTCTCTCCGACATGCCATGGGCAAGTACAGAGCGCTGGTTGGCGCCAGCGACAAGTTAGAGGAGCGCAGGCTTGCGATGCAGCGTGCGTCGTCCTTTCTTCCCGTCCCACTGTTGTCTCAAGGGAGGTCAGCTGATCGCGCTCTACACGCAGAACTGTGCTTGACAGCTCTTGCCCAAGCCGCGCAATCAAGCGATTCACGTACGAAGGGGTTCTCAGACGAAGAGATCGCATCTCTGCGCCGCTACTGGGACTCGTTTGAAGCTGGTGCGCATCCCGCTTCTCTTGCTTTGCCTCGGCTAACATCACCACAACCCAGCGCGTGGATGGGTCTTCTTGCCGATCGCATTCACCAGGAAGGGTGCACTTGACGAGGCTTGCGAAGTTCTTGACGCTCTCCAGCCCAACCTGTCGAAGAAGGTTCGTGCCGCCGCAACGATCCTGCGTCGTCAGCATCAACAGTACCAGCGGCAGCAGAAGCAGCAAGGCATCAGGAGGATCTTCGGATGCAGACTCCGGGAAACACCGCTTCCCTACCAGACCCTCTTGCCTGCATTTCGGATGATGGAGTCTCTCCTTGCCTCCTAGCGAACTTTGTAGCCTCATTTCTGTCGGGCTCAGCCCGAGAGAAGAGTAACGAGACGGCAGGGCAGGGAAGACGTGATAGCCGACGCGTTCACATTTTACGGGTCTACCGGAGAACCTGCCGCCCAAGGCACCTTAAGCACTTCAAGCCGACGTCCCAGCCCCTCCCACCGCTTCGCATTCTCAGCTCGCGCTTCTGCCTCGCCCAATCGCAACCCTCGCTGCATGTCCTCCGCCAAAGCCAGCTCCTCAAGAACCCCCGCAACCCAGTTGATGTCCGTCAGAGGCGTGAGATCTTCTGCTGGTTCAAGTGACGGCGATGGAGAGGAGCAGAAGGGCGAGCGAGGGGACGAGGCGGCGGGCGAGGCGAAGCCTGTTCGTGAAGGGATCGAGATGCTGGGTGCTCGAGGTGTTGGTGAGGGTGCTGATCGTGCCGATGCAGCTGAGCCATTCCGTGAGGCGGAGGAAGGGACGAGGCGAGCCTTGACGACGTCGTAAGGCGCCTCGCGACCTTTGACTTCGCGGATAATCTCGTCTGTGCCGAAGCGGTGAAAGACGCGAACGTCGAAGTGGCGGAAGAGGACACCGTCTATCCTTAGTGAGAAGCGGGAGAGGATGAAGAAGGAGAAGTGGTTGACGCGCTGTAGATCAAAGCGTGAGTGAACTTCGCCAACGAGGACACGAGAAGTCACGTACTACTCGGACGGTCACATCTGCGATGCCGTTGTCACCCAGTTCATCTTCAAATAACGGGATCTCGTCGAAAAACAGGATCGGGATGTCGGTGCGTGCGAGAAGAGGAAGCGGGATTCCGGAATGGGAGGGAGGAGCAGTTTGCCATTCTGCCGGAGCAGGCACGGCTGAAGTCGAGGCAGGCGACATTGTGCCTCGATGCAGAGTTGTGTATGTCCAGTCGAAGGGTTTCTGGACTTTCAGTCGAGCTGCCGAGCCGGAAGCCGCTTGCCTGCGGGCGAGAGAGCAGGTGAGCCCTACATTCGGCGACGTTCAGGCATCGGAACGCCTGTCATCTTACCCTCGCGACCACTCATCGGCGTGCGCAACCCGCACAGCGCCAGAGCCCGGCTGAGCGTCCCACCCCTCGCCCTTCTTGACCGCCTTGAGCATGTCGAGCATGTTCCATTCCAACGCGAAGCCGCTCGTCTCGTGGCGTACCAACAGTGCATTGTTGCCAAAGCAGATCTCGGGCAAGGCGAGGTCGAGGGCGTCGCTGGCACTGCAGGAACAGAGGTTCAAGGAGAGTTCAGCAGGTGCATGTCGTCTCAGTCAAACGGAAAGGGTGCTCACGCGTCTGCCTCGGGTATGGAGAGGATTGGCCGCTTCGCCGACGTAATGATCCATCCATTCAATGCGATTGAGCGAGTCCCTCGCGAGCGGTCTTCGTCGAGGTGGTGGGGGGTAGACATCCCGTCGGGAGGCGCTTCGAAAGCGGTGGCGGGTCAGAAGAGCAAGCTGAAGGCTCCTTGAGCAGGTACTCGTCGCCAGCAAGGCAGTCTGAGCGAGTCGAGCGGTGTCGCCTCGTCCAACCCCCTCCGCTTCATCTCTTTCATCGTCACCCGCTCACACTGCTCAGACTGTGCTGCCTCGAGGATGACTGTGCCACCGACGTCTGTGCAGGTCGAGACTGGCCACCAGGACATGATCGTGCGTCCGCTTCTCCGCCTCGCCGGCTTCATCTCCCACGTCGGCTGAACGCGTCGCTCGCCTCGCCCACGCAGCACGATGCCCAGCTGGACTACTACGGCAGGAAGCTTGCGACTGCCAGCTCTGACAGGACCATCCGCATCTTCGACGTCGAGCAAGACGAGTCGTACCGGCTTGTCGACTCGCTCCAAGGGTGCGTCTCGTGCACTGCTTGCGAGGGCGATCGATTGGGCCAGCGAGCTATGCGGCCGA
This sequence comes from Rhodotorula toruloides NP11, assembly GCF_000320785.1. Classification (NCBI taxonomy): domain Eukaryota; kingdom Fungi; phylum Basidiomycota; class Microbotryomycetes; order Sporidiobolales; family Sporidiobolaceae; genus Rhodotorula; species Rhodotorula toruloides. The sequence continues at coordinate 86,016 of NW_015622979.1, read as the reverse complement.
GTATCTGACGATCTCACTGACGCCCACCGCTGCAGACATGACGGCCCCGTCCACGCCCTCGCTTGGGCTCACCCCTCCTTCGGCTCGATTCTCGCTTCATGTTCTTTCGACGGCAAGGTGTTCATCTGGAAGGAGAACGACGGACCGCAGAAGGGCTGGAGTAAGGTCAAGGAGCACTTGTTGCACACGGCGAGCGGTACGTTCCGCGGTTTCATCTCCTCTTACACCTCTCGCAGCTGACCCACTGCTGCCTTGTCGTGCAGTCAATGCAATCGCATGGGCACCACACGAGCTTGGCCCTATCCTCGCTTGCGCAAGCTCCGACGGCAAGGTCTCCGTCCTAACCTTCAACAGTGCATTCCACTTCATCTCCTCGCCTCCTTTCTCCAGCTCACCGCTTCCTTCCGCAGACGATGGTACCTGGGAGGCGTCTCTCTTCCCCGCACACTCTCTCGGCGTTACCTCGGTCTCATGGGCACCAGGCGTCGGCATCGGCGCATTGACAAACCCTCAGGCTGGTGCGGGCGCAGAAGGACAGGAGGCGTTGCAGGTGGTCAAGCGGTTCGCTACGGGTGGATGTGACGGAATGGTCAAGATCTGGGCGTGGAAGTGAGTTTCTCGCGTCTTGTTCTGCTCGATTTCGCCTCGCTTGAACTTTCTCTGATCGGTTGCCTCCCGTTGGTACTTACAGCGAGCAAACGAAGGAGTGGGCGCCCGATCCCGTCGAGCACGTCCTTTCCGGTCACACCGACTGGGTTCGCGACGTCGCCTGGGCTCCCTCCGTCGGCGTTGGCAAAGCCTACCTCGCCTCGGCCGGTCAAGACAAGACCGTCTTCATCTGGACGCAGTCTGACGCACGGAGCGCATGGTCGAAGGTCGCGCTGGAGCCGGCACCTCAACAGCAGCAAGGGCAGGGTCAGCAGCAGCAGGCGGATGGGAAGTTCCCGGATGCCGTTTGGCGGGTCAGCTGGAGCGTTGCGGGCAACGTGCTGGCGGTGTCGTCCGGTGCGTCATGCTTACTCACTGTTTGGTAGTCTACTAGCCAGCTGACGTTCACTTGCGCTTGACAGGCGATGGCAAGGTCTCGCTGTGGAAGGAGAACCTCAAGGGCAAGTTCGAGGAGGTCTCGCAGCTTGCGTCGTAGATATACCCTCTCTCCTTGCTCTTCGCCCTCTGTGGAACCCTTGTACGCTGTTTACCGCTCTTTGCGCCTCGACGCGAACAGGGGGTCCGCGGCTTTTCCGGAGGACGAGCCCTCCTCTTTGTTGCCTCCTCTCCTTCACCACTCACCGTTCGCGCCGTCTGCCGCTCCCTGCGTCTGCTCAGCATGTGCCCTTCGCGAGGACTGGCAAATCGTCGCCTGTTCACACTGCTCCCGACGCTCTTCCTCCTCGCCTCACCCGTTCTCGCGGCCGTCTCCTCCTCCGACCTCCTCACCTACCTAGGCGGTTCCGCGACCGGTCAAACGCTCACGACCGCCGCCTACACGCTCACGATGGCTGCGAACGCTTCGAGTGTACTCATTTCTTGCGCGTATAAAGGGAAGGTGAGCGAGTTGGGGTGGATGGGATTCGGGACGGGCAGTGCGATGAGTGATGCGTGAGTGGAGTCTCATTGAGCAGACAAGGCAAGGGAGGAATTGCTGACGAGGAAAGGCGCTCGCAGCGACATCCTCGTCCTCTGGCCAAACTCGGACGGCAGCTGGACAATCTCGCACCGCACCGCCGCGACGACAGTCATGCCCACTCTCGTCGGCACTGCCAACAAAGACTCCTTGACCGACTCGAGTGGGAGCGTAAGGGTCGTTGCGTCGCTCAGCTCGAAAAGCCAGACGGACTCGCCGGCTGTTGTCACGTTTGTTAGGCCGCTGCAGATGCCTGCTACGTATAAAGGCAAGGGGGAGTACTACCAGCTGAAGAAGGCGATCAATCAGGTGCGCAGCGAGTCTCTTCTCCTCCACGCTGCGAGGCTGACTTCGTCGATGCCTTCCTCGAGCAGCAAGTAATCTACGCTTACGGCACAAAGAACCCGGGAAGCTCGGCGCAGGATGCGACTTTGACACAGCACCCGTTGGATGGGATGGGCGCGACGTGAGTTCTGTTCATCCCTCGTCTTGCAAGTGATCTGATTTCGTCCTCCACAGTTACGTGGATTTGTCAGCGACGTTCTCTGCGACTTCAGCAGCGATCGAGGCGCCGCTCTCGCCGGTGAAAGGAGGGAGCAGTAGCGGAGGAAGCAGCGCGGCAGACGGGACTTCGGCTGCCCCGACGACGGCAGGAGCAGCGTCAGGCTCTTCGAGCGGTGCTGCAGCGGCTTCAGCTGCCACTGCCGGCGCGACGAGCGGTGGGGACTCGACGACCGGCGCCGCTTCGCTTCTCCCTTCGACAGACCCGATGACCTCGTCCGGCTCGACGACTGGCGCGGCGGGCGGTGGTGCTTGGACGTACGCCGCAGTGATCAAGATGCATGGTATCTGCGCTGGCGCGACTTGGTACATGGTCACTCATCGTCCTTGCAGGCGTGCGTGAGCTAACTTGACCTTCGCAGGGCCATCCTCGCGCCTCTCGGCGTCCTCTTCGCTCGATACGCTCGCGGTCCGCCCGGCACGACCCTCACACGCTTTCCTTGGCACTTCTACATGTACTTGCTCTTCCGCTTTCGTCATCTACCAAAGTCGTTGCTGATACTCCATCGTCCAGGCAAGGACTCGTTGTTGCGCCGCTCACGCTTGTCGCCGTCGGTCTCGCTCTCTGGGCAGTCAGCTTGAAGGGCGCGAGTGACGAGGCCATCTACGCTCACAAGGTGCGTACGCTCGCCAGACTTTCTCGAAGCTCAACCAACGCTCGTCTGGACAGGCTGTTGGCTTCGCCATCGCGGCAGGCGTCGTCTTGCAAGACCTGCTCGGCCTGTGGACGCACTTGTCGCATGCACCTGCGCGACACGGCCGTCCGCCTCCACGCGCCCTCAAGGCATGGCTTCACATGCTGCTCGGCGTGACCCTCATCGTCGCAGGCGTACGTCCGCGCCGTTCTCATCCTCTAGTGCGAGCGCTGACTCGTACCTCCGAGCATGCAGTTCGTGCAAGTCAACTTGGGCTTGGAACGGTACGGCATCACGGACGGAGCGATCCGTTGGGCTTACTTCGGGTGCGCACGCGGGTCTCACATCTCTCGACCGAGAAAGATCAAGCTGATGCAATTTCTGATGCGGCCTGCAGGTGTCTGGGCGTGTGGGTACTGGCTTACTTCGGGTCCCTCGCCGTCTCGCTTGCGAGGCCTGCCTCGCGCCCGTCGGCGCCACCGCACCACCACCGCCATCGACGAAAGAAGCGCCGGCCGGTAGTGAGGAAGCGGCGCCGGAAGAAGAAGCGGAGGAGGCGGTACGACAGCTCGTCGTCGGAGGACGAGTACGAGTCGGACGACAGCTCGAGCTCGGGGTCGAGCGCGAGTTCGAGCGGGTCGAGCAGCAGGAGCAGCGGGAGGAGTCGGAGGCGTTGAGAAGCGCGAGGGATTGGGCGCAGGAGAACAGCAGCAGGGGGCGGAGATCTTCGCAACAACGCTTGACATCTGGAGCGGTGCGGGGTCGGTTGAATGCCGGAGATTCCGGTCTGCCAGGTCAGCCCTGTCGACCGTTGCAGGGGTGCAGCATCGTCCAAGTGGGCGACCCTTCTTCCTCGACCGTGCACTCGCTTCAGCCGCCTTATCCCTTCCCTTCTTCGGATGCGCCCGTCGATCCAGCCGCGACAACCTACCATGCGACTGGCATTCCCTATCAACCGCAGCTCTATCCAACTCTTCCTTCCGCCTCTTCCTTGCCTTCCGCCTCTCGACCGGTTTCAGCCGGACTCGACCAGACTTTCTCGATCGTCAGTCCGCACGACGAGCTCTCATACAGCCAGATTGACAATGACTCGTCCTCACAGTTGCCGAACCCGTCTCTTCCCGTACCCTCGCTCCCGCCGCCTCTGCCCAGTTCTTCCAGCCTGCCCTTCCGTTTGCCCGCGGAGCAGCCGTCCTCTAGCACCCTACAAAGCGACCTGTTCGCCTCGAAGCGGACTCGACGAGCGTCTTCAGCTGCGACAGCGACGGGGATGAATCTCCCAGCCGCACTCGGTCAAGCAGGCGACATGGTCAAGGCCAACTCGAACCCGAACAAGAAGCTCACGGTCGACCTTCCCGCCGTCTGCGTCGTCTGCTCGGAACCGATCGCCCGCCTCATCTGTCGCGGCAAGCGGGCAGAGCTGAACGTCCCACATGCGGCGGCCTTCACCTGCCTCCGCTGCTGGGAGTCGTCAAACGAGGCGTCGCCTATGGCCGAGTACTCCCCCGAAACTACGACCACCGCCCTTCCCGCCGAAGACGCCGGCTCGCCCCCCGTCGCCGGTCCTTCCCGCCGCCCCTCCGTCGCCCGCGCCAAAGGCCCTTCCTTCCGCCGCCGCAACAAGCGGCTCGACGACCGCTCGACGCCCACCGCCTGCGACGTCTGCTTGCGCGACATCGCAGTCGGCGGCGTCCTCCCTCTCCCGCTCGACGACCCTCCCCCTCACGCCAGAATCGCCTTCATGATCGAAGTCGTCTGCTCGTCTTGCGACTCGCGCTACCGACGATGCACAGATTGCGGCGGAGGAGGCGGAGCACGCGCAGGGACGGGAAAGTGGCGCTCGAAAGAGCTGTTTGTCCAAAACCGCAAGACTTGCGTCCTGAATCATCAGCGGCTTGGGGCGTTTCCGGCGATGGAGTATAGCGTGTGGAGGAATACGGAGATTCCGAGGGACGAGGTGGACGAGTTGTCGGCGCAGTTGAAGGCGTTGTTCATCAACGCCATGCTCGCAGGTGCGCAGCGACCTTCCCAACTGCGGCTCAAGGCTTCGCGTTTGCTGCCCCTCCGCTGACATTTGATGGTCGCCGTCTACAGGCCTCTGCATCCCGGAGATCATGGAGCAGGACGGCGCGATCTGGACGACGTATGCGGAAGCGTCGGAACACGCTCACGGCGGCTGGTTCGGCTTCGACCCGATCCTTCGCAACGTGCGTGCTCCTCAGCGCCTCTACTTTCTCCCAAGCTTACTCGAGATTGATGCTGCAGGACATCGAGTCGACGCACAACATCCGCCGCTACCTCGCCTTGCGGACTTGCACGCCCAACCTGCGCAAGACCAGCAAGCCGACCAAGTCGAAGGCGTCGGATGCCTCGACTTCCGAGTCGCCTGAAGACGTGCGAGGGCTGCCGCTTCCGCCGATTGGTAGCGGCTCGAAGGGGGGCACGATCTTGAAGGAGGGGAGGGAGATTGCAGGATTCGTGCTGGCGGAATCCGAGGTGCGCCGCGAGCCAGTCCTCAGCTGTTGACGTCGATGCTGACTTCCCGTGATACAGCTGTCGGCCGGAAGCCTCTTCCTCTCTCTCGTCTTGCCTTGGGTGCGCTCGCTCTCGGTCGCAAGCCAAGGTACCCGACTGATCCGGTGCTTTGACAGGATCCGACCGGCGAGATCTTCGACGCGACAAGTTTGATGCTCAGCTCGCTCGTCCAACGGGCGGACGCGGATATCAGGGCTTTGAACGCGGAGAAGCTGGCGAGGGGCGAGCCGGCGATCCCAAATCTGCGGCACGTCTGGACGATGCGTGCGTCCACGCTCCTCCTTTGTCTGTTAGAGCTATTTGCTGATGTCGTGCGACCTACAGTCTTCTTCAAGCCGTCGTCGAGGGTGCTTTCCTCGCTGATCAAGAAGCGCGGTTTTATGCTTCTTGAGGATTATCTCCAAGCACATCCCGATACGCCTGCCACGCTCGTGAGTCTCCTTACGTTACGTCGTTTCTTACGGAACCTGATCCGTCTCGTGCCCACAGTTTCCGCCTCACCGCCAAATCTACCTCCCTCCCGACCGCCAGCAAGGCTGGACCATCCTCGTCCGCCGTCAGCGCGAACACAGCGACGGCACCTTTCTCGACGACTGGGGCGCGCGCAGGGCGGCCGACGAGGAGCGCGGGAAGAAGAAGGAGATCCGCGCGGCGGCGGTTGCTGCGAGGGAGAGGCAGCAGCGGAACGGCGGGTGATGCGAGGGAAGATGCGTTACCGTTGCTGGGTTCCTGGTTTTGTTGAGTCAGTCCATAGACATTCGTTCAGTCGCACATACAGTCGTGGCACGAGCAGTCCATACTTTGCAGTTGTCTCGCATCTCTTCGCAACTTTCTTCGTGCTCTTCAGTGCCTGGCTGGTCAGCATCAGGCGGCTACGCTCAATAGCTTCCAGCGCGGCGAAGCCAGCGAGGGTTTAGACAAGTCGAACGGCTTGACGAGAGGGGCCTCCGCCGACTTGCCCCTTCTCACCGTCGCTCACATCGCTCGAAGCGGCCTGACTGGCTCTCGCTGGATTGCAAAGTGCTGTCTTGACGCGCTAGAACGACTTCCGACTCGCCCGAGATCTCCTTCACCCACCTTGTCCCTCATCACTCGCCGAATCCCCCACCAGACTTGCAACCGGACACAGCGGCTGGCGAGGCGTGGAGGATCCCAGATTGGCGTGTCAGTGAGTCCACACTCTCTACGTGTCGGTATGAAGCAGCATGAGCGTCTCGCTGGGTTCAGAAGCAGCTCCCACCCCGCTTCGGTATCGCCGTCTGACGGTTTGCTCTCCAGCCTTCAGCGACCATACGGCACGATGATACCACCTCCTCCTCCACGACGAGTCTCTTACGTGATCCCGACGCCGACCGCTCCTCCACCCCTTCTCGCTCTCCCTCCTCTCTCCGTACCCAGACGAGGGGAAACGACGCCTCTCTTTTCCTTCACCGGCGAGTATGCAGTCCAGTCCCGACACAAATACTCGCAAGGCGACGACGCCCATCCTCGACATCGCCTCGCCGTGCAGGCACTCGCCCTCGACTTTTCTACACCGCTCTCGCATCCCGACGGAACGGATGGCGAGCACGAGACGCCTGGCGGCATCTTGTACACAGGAGGAAGAGACGGCTTGTTGTGCTCCTGGGAACTGGGCTTGCCGACGAAGGCGCGGAGACGGCCGTACGGACGAGGGGACCTTGAGGACGAGGAGGACCTGGCGGACAGCGACGACTTCGATGACGTTGTTGCCGCGACAAGCGCACTTGAGCTCGAGGGCGTCGAGCCTCGGCGGCCCAGCAAAGCGCGAGCCTTTTCGACTTCGACGGCCGCCACGGGTCGACTGTCTTTGCGAAACGGTCAGACGAACGGCGACAGTCCGCCAATCCCGCATCAGGACCGATGGCAGATCGACGAAGACGGTCTGAAGCGACTGAGCTCTCCGCCAAAAGCCCGCTTTCACCAGTGCATCCAGTCTCACACGGACTGGGTCAACGACATTGTCCTCGCCAACTACAACCGCACGCTCGTTTCCGCCTCTTCCGATTCTCTCGTCCTCGCCTGGAACCCGCATTCGCAAGATCATCAAGAGCAACTCACGCCTACGCCCATTGGACGACACGCCGACTACGTTCGATGCCTCGCGACTGGGCGGGACTCGACCTGGGTGGCAAGCGGAGGCTTCGACAGGAAGATCAAGCTCTGGGACATTGGCGAGGGAAGGCCGAGCTCGCCGCTTGGTGCGTCTCCTCACTCCGTCTGCGGCCTGGACTGACCGCTGATCCGGCTCACTTCCCGCAGTCGAGCTTCCCAGCCCTCCTGGCTCGATCTACTCGCTCGGTACCACGCCGTCCGGCTCGCTTCTCGCAGCGGGAACGCCTGAACGAGTTGTGCGAGTCTGGGACCCTCGCTCGCAGAAGCAGGTTTCGCGACTCGGCGGTCACACCGACAACATCCGTGCCGTCCTCCTGGCTGAGGATGGGAAATGGGTGAGCCCGCTTAGTCAGCGCTCGCCCCACTCGCGGTGGATGATGCTGACCAGACTTCTCTCGCAGCTCCTCTCTGCGTCTTCCGACTCGACCGTCAAGCTTTGGTCGCTCGCCGCGCAGAAGTGCTTGCACACCTTCTCGCACCACGCGAGCGCGGCATGGTCGCTTTTCTCGCAGCATCCCTCGCTCGAGGTCTTCTACACCGGCGACCGCGATGGCAATCTCTGCAAGATTGACATCGAGGGTACGGGCGATCCGGCCGAGGGCGAGTGCATTGTCCTCGCACGAGATGGTCCCGACGATCCGAGCGACAGGACCGGCAACGAGGGCATCACGCAGATGGTCGCGCAGGATGACTGCTGGGTCTGGGCGGCGGCAGGAGGCAGCGGCGTCAAGCGGTGGAAGGATGTGCCGCGCAAGATGAACCGGTCGAGGGCGATCTTGCGCAATGCGAGGGAGAATGGCGAGTTGGCGGTCCCGGAGGATCGAGCTGTCGAGTCGCCCGTACCGCTGTCGACGTCACCTATGGCGATTGCCGCATCGCCTTCACCTACTCCTCCGTCTCCGACATCGCCGCCCTCTAGTCCCGAGCGAGAACGACCAACGCCTACAGTTTCGTTCCTCGAAGGACTCACCTCGCCGCTCAACCGAACGTCCTCCTCGCCAACTCCTCGCTTGCCGCTGACGGGACAAGGTGTCGCGCCCACGCATCGTCCGTCTTCGCTGCGCACCCCTCGTCAATCTCTCGCGTCAGCCACCCGACCTTCCTTCGACCAAAGCCTCTCGACCAGCTCTACAACCTGCTGCGACATTCCCTACGACTCCCTCGTTCCGCTGACGCTTCCCGAAGACACGTACTTCGCGCCCGCCTTCATCCGCCACTATCGCGACCCGGATGCCGCAACCATCTACTCCACCGTCTCGGGCATCTCTGGCGGTCCTCATCGCCCTCATCTCGTCGCAGCATCCTCTTCGTCCTACCGACGAGCACAGAGCATCGTCGAGACGACTCACGACGCGACGAACATCGCTCAACGCGACTACTTCGACCGCGAGTCCGCCGCCGAAGCCGTCCCTTTGCGAACGTCGCCGGACGACATGATCGAGGGCGGCTACGGCTTGATACGCAGCGAGCTGCTGAATGACCGCCAGCACGCCCTTACGCAAGATGCGGACGACGAGATCGCTTTGTGGGACATCATTCGCGGAATCTGCGTCGGTATCTTCCCCGCGAAGGACCTGAAGGACGCGCTTGCGAAGCGTCGTCCGTCCGATGCCGGATCAACGTCGGCGTTGAGCGTCGCAAGCTCAGGTGGACACGGCTACGACCTGCTCGACTACGTGCGCGAGCGGATCGAGGGCGAAGTTTCGATCGCTCCCTGGTGCAAGTGCGACACTCGCATCGGCTCCCTCACGATCCACCTCGACGAGACACGCGTCTTCGACGCGGAAGCCTACATCGACGAATGCGGCGTCGGCCCCTCCGACGACTTCCCGCCCGACCACCGCCTGTCGCTCGGCAAGTGGGTCCTGCGGCAGCTCTTTGATGGCTTTATTGAAGCCGAGATGGCGCTGCGGGCGCCCACAGGTGCTCCTCCGCCCAGCGCTCTGTTCGGCAACGACGCTCCGCTGGGCGACACTACCCCTACGCCCAGCTTCATCCCTCTGCCGAGCGTCACCTCTCCGCCGACCGCCCTCCCGAAGGGCTCTCGAACACCCGGCATGACGATCGCGCTCGCCACGCCCGCCACCAAGCGAGCCGTTCTGCCCGACTTGCCACCTCTCGCCATTCCGCCGACTTCGCCTCGTAATCACGGCGCGGAGCTTGAGCCGATCCCGCAATCGCCTTTCGTACAGACGCCGGTACCTGCCGGTGGCCGTACGCCGACGCTCGACCGCCCAGAGGGCGACTACTTCTCGCTGCGCCCGTCCGTTCCGCCTGACTCGGCCACGTCCGCGCCGCTCGCCTCGCCTACGATGAGCTCGCGGACAAGCGAGCCACCAACGCCGAACGCCACCAGCGTACCGCTGCCCACGCCGGGAGGCACCCTCATGGGTCGGCTTCGCTTCCTCGGGAAGAACTCGAAGAAGGCATCGGCACAGGCCGACTCTCAGCCTGCTGCAGCTCCTGTTCTCCCGCCTGTCGTTCATGACGTGAGCACCTGAGTCTTCGTCCTCAATCTCCTGCTGACGCAACCGTACTGCAGGGACGCTCGCTGGAAGAGCAGCAACAGCAGCAGATCCTCGACACCGTCTTCGCGCGTCCGCTCGCGCCCTGCCCCTTCGTGGAGGCGCCGCCCATCCAATACGCTCCCGACATGGCGATCATCATCTCGGAGGAGACGGGCGACGCCTGGAGCGTCAAGTACCGCGGTCTCGTCGGCACGAGCTACGAAGACATGGGCGTCCTCGAGCAGAAGGCTCCGCTGTGGCTACTTGACTTCTTGCTTGGGAATCGCATTCCGGCGAAGGAGCCAGTCAAGGTGGTGCGTGCATACCGAGTCTGATCCGCCGCAAAGCAAGAGCTGACCTCGCGTACCCGCAGTCGTTCATCTTGCAGCCATGGAAGGGCGAGGGATACCAGAGCTTGCCAGAGCTGCCCAACAAGTGCGTTCTATGCTCTCCCCGGCTCCCGAACGTCCACTGACAGCATCTCTCGCAGCAACGCCCGGCTCACAGCGAACCGCAGTCTCCGCGTACACAAGGTCTGCAGCTACGTCGCCGACAAGCTCGACTTGCGCCGACCTTCTCGCGCTCCGTCGATCATGGACGGCGGCGCTGCATCAGCCGAGCCGAGTGCGCCGCAATCACCTGCACCGGCGGTCGGGTTCACCCTCTACGGCGACGTGTTCAATCCAGAGAAGGAGATCGAGATCCTCGTCAATGGCGAAGTCTTACCGACGAACGTGACGCTCGCAACGGTCCGGCATTGTATGTGGAAGAGCGGCGGCGATGTTGTCTTTACTTACCGCTCGAAGAAGCACTCGCCGGACGAGGAGTAGCGCCTGTAGATTCTGGTCGGAAGTCTGGCAACGCAGTCTGTTGATCGTCCCTCTCGCTGCAGAGCCCACAAGATTTGGGTCGAACGCTTGTAGTGCAACTTTGCTTCTCGCCGATTGCTCAGATGTTCTTCGAGTCGGCACGAACGGGCTTGCCCGGGACTGTCGAAAGCAACCTGTCAGCATGAGCAGATTAAATGAGGTCGGCGAGAGCACGCACTCTTGTCCCGCCAGCCGGCCATCTCGACGCTCCCCTGCTCGTGCTCGGGCAACTCCGCCTTCTTGACCGCCCGCTCCCACGCCTTCCTGCCTGCTGCTCCGAGTCCCGCAACAGCAGGTGGCCTCGAGAGCCAGTTCTTGATGTGCTCCTGATAGGTCGCGGAGGACGAGTACGCGCGGATGGCCAAGTCCTGCTGGATCTTCAGCGCCGAGTACGCCATGTCGAGTCGAGGTGTCGGGACACCCTTTGCACGTGCACGATCAAGCAGCGAGCCAATGATGGGCTCAAGCTCCATCGGACGCCCGGCTTCGGCGTCCAAAAGCATCGACGGCTTGAAATTGTAGGACGACTCGAACGACTCTTTCGCTAGGTCGCCTTCGGTAGGGAAGCCGTAGGACGGGTCGCTGCGCTGCGGACTGAAGGGAGTGTTCGGGTCGGAGTGCTGAGACGGGCGCTGGTAGTTGTTGATCGTGATCTTGATGGCTGCCAGGGGAGGTGCGCAGTGTCAGCGAGGGTGGGTGAGGAGAAGGCGAGACGGCGGAGAAAAGAGAAAGGCGCGAGTGGGAAGGAGGACCGCGAGAGGCGAACTCACCCTCGTCGACGCAGCGCAGCGGCAAGACGTCCTCCTGGTATCCCCACGCCCGCGCGACGTACATGACCTCCAGCATCGTCCGCCGCACAACGGGAAGGGTGTAGGGAAGAACGGCGGGGTCTACCGCCTGAGACACCGTGCACCGCGAGAGGGTGCAAAGGGACGAGAGGGCGGCGTTCCACAAGTTCTTCTCGTAGCGCTTAGACTGGATGTCATCGACGACGACCGCCGTTCCTCCGCCGTTGTTGATCAAGTCGGCGAAGACCTTCAGTCGCCGCTTGCCCTCCTCGAGACGCTCGGGACCGTCAGGCCCCTTGCGATAGCCGTGAGGGTCGCCGAAAGCGTCCTCAACCTGCTCACCCTCGACAGGTTCGCTTCCTTCGCCAGTATAGAGGCCCATGATGAGCTTCTCGAGCATGCCGTGCGTGACGCGTCCTCCGGGCTTCAGGTTGGCTCCGATCCACGCGACGACGGAGATGATGGGAATGGACGGGTAAGCGGATGCGAGAGGGTGCTCGATGCCGATGCCGTTCTGGATCAGGACGACGCAAGGTCCGTCTTCGAGGTCGACGGTGTCTTGCGCATGCCGGGATTCGAGGAAAGGGGCGAGGACGGAGGCGGTGGGGAGGAGGTCGGGAAGAGCCTTGGTGGAGCAGATCTGCCAGCGACAAACAGTCAGTACGCATACAAACAGAGCGAGAGAAGGAACCGCGGGACGCACGATATACTTGTAGGCGCGGTCATTCGCCTCGTCGGCGTCCCTCACAAGCCTGTACGGCTTCCACCCGCTAATCTCGCCGTACTTCTCCGACTCGATGCGGATGCCGTTCGACATCTCGTCGTACGAAGAGCGGGCGATAGCGGTTACCCGGACGTTCGAGTTCTGGGAGAGAACCCACCCGTAGACGGTGCCAACCTGCAAGTGATCCTCTTCAAGGGTGAGTCAAGTGTTCGTAAGGCTCTTCAGGCGTCAGCGAGCCCTCCTCGCTGCGTATGCGAGATGCAGTCGCCGTTCGGAGAGTGAGGCACTCACCGCACCGAAGCCGACACTGCGAACGAGAGCAAGCCGTGAGTGGGTTTGCTGAGCTCATCGTGGAATGTACGCACATGAGAATGTCGATTGGGCTGCTCATTGTGCCAGTCTGAGCGAGTTGGACCGTAAGTGATGAGGCCGAGAGCGAGACGAGGTCGACGAGGGAGAACGAGGGTCAGCACACGACTGTTTGCGCTCGCTAGACCAGCTGGAACTGGACAGACACACTCAGCATGCTCGCACGACAGGCCACTCGCACCCTGCGCTTGCCGCTCTCGAAACCGCCTCTTCCTCGCCCCACACCCCCATGTCGCTCGCTCGCGACCGTCTCGCGGGCAGCACGACCCACGCAGGTGCTATGGAAGGTCGTGGGACTGCTCGGAGGAGCCGCACTGGCCTACACGGCGTGGCAGGTCAAGCCAGAGTGGGTGCCGATACGTACGTTCATTCAGTTCTTCCGTCGAAGCTGTCAGAGGGTCCTATTGGACGCTGAACGTCCTTTCTTCACTCGCAGAGCAACCGCTCCACGCCGACGCACCCGCTCCTGTCGGGATCTACACGGACCCGACCACGTCGACTCCCTTCCCTTCTCGCCTTACCTCGCCTGACGGCACGCAACTGAGGCTCGTTGGGACGGGCGTGCGCACGGTGTCATTCTTGAACATCAAGGTGTACGCTGTCGGGTTCTACGTGAGCGAGCAAGAGTTGCAGTGGGCGAAGGATGGGAAGATTGCCGGATGGGAGGTGCGTTGTCTCGTCTCCAGCTTACCCCGTCCCGTATACACCGCTCAGGAGGTCTCCGAACGCAGGGCTTTACCCCTGAGCGCCTCATCCCACCCTTCGGCATTCCTTCAGGCGAGCCTGACCGCCCCAAGGGCGAGCTGTTGATGGAAAGCTTGCTGGAGAAGGCGGACGCGGCGATAGTCATCAGTGCGTCCATTCCACGGCTGCTTTCCTCCGAAGAAGCATGATTCGACCGAGCGATTCATTTGTGCTGACCTTAAGTCGCCCGGCAGTCCCCCTTCGCAATACCTCCCTCCCTCACCTGCGCGACGGCTTCACTCGCGCCATCACCGCTCGCATGCAAGTCCCTCGCGTCTCGAACGAGTTCACTGATAACATGAGCGAGGTGCGGAGCTGTCCTGCCCATCTTCGTCTGCCGCGTTCTTCCAGAAGGCTTCGCTAATTCGGTCCATTTGGGCGCCTCACAGCGGACCGGCGCCGCTCTCGTCGAGTTCAAGAGCTTCTTCCCGTCCAAGACGCTGCAGAAGGGCCTGCCGCTCGAGGTCTACTATTCTGCGCGCGACCGGACGGCGCTCTTCCAGATCAGGGTGCGTCAACGCTTTCGCTGTTTGGCACCGCATCTCTCCTAGAGACATGTCATGGGCTGCGTGCGCTTGTGAACGACCGCTAATGGGTTTTCTGTCCGCAGAACGAGCAGTCTCGGAAACCGGAAGTCCTCGGCACCCTCCGCGAACCGCTTCTCGCGCGGGAACTCATCGTCTCCTACTTCTCCGACACCGCCGCACCCTCTCGCGAACTCGTCACGTCGAGCGCGATGGGTTTCTCAGGCGAAGCGAGGGGAGAGCCGGGCGACAGGGGTGCGGCGTAGCGAAGAGAAGAGGTGGGGGAGGTCAACTCGCCCCCACACGGATCCAGGACGTTGCGCTCCGCTTTATCTGCTCGCGCCCATTCCCGCTCGTGCTGCTCTCTCGCTTGCATTCTCCGCTTCTCGTCGCCTGCTCTCTTCCTCGCTCTACTCCTGCTCCCGCTCTTGCGCTGTCCGACATGGCTGTCCACTACACTTCGCTCGCCGGCGAGCCTGGTCAACATAGTGCGTTGCGTCTCTCCTTGGCTGCGGTGGCAAATGTTTTGCTGACGGGCTTGGATCCTGCAGACATCGGCAACGATGCCCCTCGACCAACCGAGACGAAGGGAATCCATCTACACCATCTTTGCCTGCGGATCAAGGTCCGTCTTCGCGCTCGCTCCAACTCCTTCAGCTCATTTGCTGATATTCTCTACCTCACAGGACCCGAAAATCACGCTTGCTTTCTTCCGCGAAGTGCTCGGCATGCGGACGCTCTTCACTTACAACGCTGGCTCGTTCTCGATGTGCGCCCGCGTCCTCCTTCTCCGATCGCAACAGTCGCTCACCCTTTTGTTGCGTCAGCTACTACATGTACCACGGCGACGAACAGAACGACGAGACGGAGAAGGTGTGGGCTGACTTTCCGAATCAGAAGGGACTTGTCGAGCTCATCCACGTTCGTCCGACCTTTTCATCACCTTTCTGCTCGTTCGCAAGGATGACACACATCTTACTCGCAGCGCCACGGCTCGGAGAACGAGGACTTCAGCTACGCCTCCGGCCACCACCCTACCGAGCCTGCGATGTCTGGCTTCGGCCACCTCGGCCTGATCGTTGACGACGTCCCCGCACTCGTCCAGCGAGCAAAGAAGTACGGCTGCAAGATCATCAAGGAGCAGGGCGTGTCGAGTGCCGAGACGGTCGGATGGCCAAACGGGACGCCGCAGCCGATTCAGGCGTACAACGAGCTGTACTCGAACATGGCCATGATCGAGTCGCCGGACGGCTACTGGTTCGAGTGCGTGCCGAGGGTGCTGGAGAAGCACTAGGTGCAGCGCGGGAGGGACCATTCTCGGGCGATAGAAGGGCTGTGTGTCGATATTATGCAACTACAGGGTCTACTGTGCACGATCGAGGTATCCTACAACTACGTGACGAGTTCGTAAGAGAGGAAGGCGTCTAAATGCCTGACTCCGACGGGAAGAGGAAGAGGGAGAGCTGCTTGAGGCTCTTTGCGACACCAAAGCTCGCCGCCGCCATCGCCTGCTTCGTCTGCTTAGTGAACGCATCAGGACCCGCACCTGCTGCCTGGCTCTGCATCTCGCTGAGCTTGTCGCAGTGCGTCGTCAAGTCCTGGAGGATCGCGTCGCCCTCGTCGCGAGCGTGGTCGGGAAGCGCTTCTTGCGAGATGGCGACGATCGAAGAGACGATGGTGATGATCTGGGTAAGGTTTTCGTTGAGCTCGGAAGACTGTGCGCCGGAGCGGATGGCGGAGAGGAGCGACTGGATTGAGTGGACGATCGCTTCTGTCTGATTCTCGATGTAGGACTGTGTGGAGGAAGAATGGATGAGCATTTGTGCGGCCTCGCGAGAAGGAAGGCATCGGAACGCACCCGCAATTCTTCCGGATCCCGCTCGTGACCCCTCATCCCAGGGCTTGACGGCCCGTACCCCCCAGCGCCGTGATCCTCGCCGCCGTAAGCGTTGTCGCCGCCGCCGTACTGCTGATCTTGGTAGTGATAAGGCTGCTGCTGACCGGTGTAGCCGAACTCCGAGCTCGGGCGACCCTGAGATGGCGAGCCGTACTCAAAGGACGGACCTCGCTCGTCGTACGGCAGGTTGCCCTGGTGCTGATCCTGGAAGGACGGCGATCGCTCGTACTGTTGGTGGGATAGCGAGGGCGAGGCGGCCGACCGGCTGCTCTCGAACGACGGCTGGCGCTGGTCGTACGGATTTGGCGAGGCGTACTCTTGTCGGTCCTCGTGCGCGTACCGATCGTGCGACTGCTGCTGCGGACTTGCGAACGAGTGCGTCGAGTCCGTCGCCATGCTCATCGCAGTCGTGCCTGATTCTCGCTCCTTGCCCTTCGCCTCGGACGCAAGCGTGTCGACGCTGTTGCGCTTGTTGCCCGAGATGCCGATCGCCTCGAGGGCATGCTTGACGCTCCCGCCGCCGAGGAGACTCGACATTCCGCCGCTCAAGTAGCCCTTGTCCTTCCTCTCCGCTTGCGAAGGGGTCGGCGAAACGGCTCGCTCCTTGGCGGGAGGTGCCGGAGGAGCGGGTGACGAAGATGCGGGAACGGGAATCGAGATCGTGTCGTCCTCGCCCTGCGCAGGTGCGTCTTCGTGAAGAGGCGGCATGGGCTCGCGCGTGAAACTCGGTCCGCCGTTGCGGAAGGATCCGCCGCCAAACGCCGCTGAGGGGTCGAGACTGTCGCGTCCGCGAGCTGAGGACCCGCCGGTCGTGCGTCGAATCTTCAGTATCCGAACGAGCTCGACCACCGTGGTGGCGAGGTGGCTCGCTGCGGCATCGACGAGCGAAACGGGCGAGACGCCGAACGAGGTTGCGTGGTTCTTGACGGCGGTCATGAGGTTCGACAGGGTCGCATTGATCTTCGCTTTGAGCGACTCGACGAGGTCTTGGTCGGAAGGCGGAAGAGAGGCGAGGCGAGAGTGAGGGATGGCCTGGACGTCGACGTCGATCTTCTCGCAGGCATTGACGACGGCGCGAGCTGCTGGCAGAATAGATGTCGGCTCCTTCGATCGAGCAGCCTGCAACAGGTCGTCGATCGAGGTCTGGAAGGCGGCAACGGAGGTGTCGTTGATCAGGCCGTCGGACGAGGCGGGCATATAGTCGGCGTCGACGCTGATCGACGAGCTGAACAGTTGGGAGGTAGCTGTGTGGGTAGACAGTGGTCAGTCGATTTCCTCGAAGAATGCGAGCGTACGTGCGGGTCGAAAGAACTGTGCGCAGATAGCAAGTCAGGAGAGCGACTGACCCTTGACGTTCCGCAGCTCGAGCTTGACAGCCTGCCATCTCTCCTTCCAAGTCTTCGCCTCGTCCTCGGCCTTCTCTCGCCCCTCCTTCTCGCGCTCAACCTCAGCCTGCAGTTCATCCGCTCGCTCGCTGACCTGTCGGATCTCGTCGACGAGCGAGGAGACTTCGCCGCGTAGCTCGGAGGCGAGTTCTTCGGCTTCGTGTAGGCGAGTGCCGAGTTGCGCATCGGAGGACGAGGACGTGGGCGAGCGAGAAGCGGAAGAACGGAGGGTTTCGTTCTCTTGCTGTAGGGAGCGGAGGCGCGAGGACTGCTCGTCGAGGCGCTGCAAACCGGAATCAACGAACCTTGATTAGCTTCTCCCGCTCGACACGACGGGTGCACTTGACGCGTGCGAGCTGCAACGCACCTGTTCCAGCTGCCTCCTCTCGCCCTCCCACCTGTTCCCATCGTCCCTTGAGGCCTTCAACTCGTCATTCTCGCGCTCGAGCTCCGAAACGCGGTTCTGCAGCATCGTGAGCTTGTACTCGTACGACGAGCGGATCTTGTCGAGCGGCTCGCCTTCCCACTGTTCGAGTTGAAGTCAGCCTCGGTGATCATGATACCTCCGGCTCACGAAGCAGCGTGTGCGATGCCATTCAGACATGCCCATGCGGCACGGGGACGAGGCATTCACGACTCACCGACCTCCTCCCTGCCTCGCTCGCGCCCGCCTGACTCCCCGCGTACCCACCGAAGAACCTCCCATTCGTGCCCACACTGCTCGCCTCGCTTGCTCGGTTCAGCGCCGAGCCAGCTCCCGCACTGCTCTGCAGCGACTGCATCCCGCGGTCTTCGTGGCCGCTCAGAGGCGGCGATCGCAAGGAGGCCGAAGCAGGTCCACCGCCTGAACCGTAGTTGAAGCCCCCAGTCGTGCTCGACGCGGAAGCGGGCGGTACGTTTCCAGAAGTCGTATGCGCGTGGGCGGGATCAGCAGGTGAAGTCGGGCCGCTGGACGGTTGTGAAGGGCCGCGATGGACGGTAGGCGAAGGAGAGGGGTCTTCGACGACCATGGTCGACTTGTTCGGCACGACGACATCGTTCCCTGCTGGAACGGTGATGGGCGGCGGGATGTGAGCGGAAGAGAGGGCGGGAGAGGCGGCTGCGGACGTCGGTGTTGGCGCACGGCGGTCTGCAGTAGGCGGAGGAGAGGAAATCGAGGATGGACCGGGCTTGGCGCTCGTCGAGGTGAGCGAGTCGGCGCGGGAGATGGGTGAGGAATAGCCGCCGGTAGGAGTCGAGTAGGGAAGGCTGGCGTTCTGCGGGTCACGATACCATCAGCCTGTCACAGCTTGAGACTCGACGAGACGACGCACATCCTCGTCCGCAAACTCGGGGTACCGCCTGTCCAGCTCGAAGTAGACGTCGCTCGCGAGATCCCTGAACCGCAGGAGCGGAAGTGTTGCGAGTTTCTGGCGCGCCTGGTTGCGCTTCGGGTGGAAGTCGGGGCGGACGGCGAGGAATGGTTCTGCGAGCGGTAGACAGGTCAGTCAGCGCATCCGCGAGAGAAGGGAAGGGCGAAAACGTACGCTGTCCCGGTTGACCGCCGTTCGAGTCCTCAATCCTCCGCATCAGCTCGTCGTACACATCCGTCGATAGCTCCTGGAACTGCTGCCTTGTCAAGCGAGTGAGTTTTTCGCGGGCATTCCTGCGGACGCGGAAAGATGCAGGTGAATTCGGAGATTCTGATGATAGAATGCACGTCGTCGTTTCCGATAGAGTCGGAGGATCCGATGGACTCACGACCGAGTGCTTCCGCCTGCGAGCGCGCCCTGCTCGTGCAGCCACCCTTTCAGAGCCGTGTAGTGCGTCCGGGCGACCTGCTTGCTCTGCTCGAGCGTCAAAGCCGGCGGCTTGTTTGCCGATCCACCCGCAGGAACCTGCACGGCAGCCGGTGGTTGAGGAGCGGGTCTCGGCTGCTGTTGCTGCGAGGGAGGAAGGGGACCTGCTCCCGGTTGCTGAGGAGGCTGTTGGCGGTACGGGTATGCGTCCTGCGGTGCTGGGCCGGGTGCGGGCGGGTTCTGAGGGCGAGGTCCGCCCTGTGCGCCGCGGAAAGACATCCTTCGCGAGGCAGTCTGAGCCCGTCGAGACGAGCGAGATGAAGATGCGAGGTTGGTGGGGCAGGAGAAGATGCGAGTCTGTCGAGGGGGGTTGCGCGTGTCGTGCGCGTCTGTCTAGCGTCTGGACGAGTCTCTGCAGCTGCGCACGCCCAGCACGAGGGACCTCAGCGATGAGAGCTGTGTGCAAGCGGACGAAGAGGAGGCGCGACCACAACAAGGCGACCACAACTCGCTCAGAGTAAGGCGGGAGAGTGTGCATCGTCAGCAGTACTTTACGCACTGGATTATCCCGTCGTCGCCTGATTTAACACGAGGAAGCGGGATCCGCTCCTCGTCGCTATCCCAGCTCATCTCTGCTCACTCGCTCTGCTCACGCTCGTGCTGCCCGCTGGCTGGGCTCATTTGACAGCTCCAGACCCAGTCAAGCTACCATGGGACTTTCCGGCGCGACCAAGAAGCAGCGCATCCAGGATGACCCGCGCAACCTTCGCTGGGCAACAGGTGGGTCTCGTTCGCTCTCAACTCGTCGTAGGGCTTGGAGGCTGACTAAGAGGATTGTTTTTGCGCAGACACGAGCGCACCGGGCTTCCGCTTGCTCGCCTCGATGGGATGGAACCCCGACTCGAACCCTCAGCTCGGAAACGCTTCCTCCCAATCCGCCATCCTCGCGAACGGCGGATCAGGCTTCTCGCGCAAGATTGCTGCGATCCCAATTGCCAAAGACGACACGCTCGGTATTGGAATGAAGCGGGGTAGTGCGGCTGCGGTGGTCGGGTCGTTGAAGGCGATGGGCGTTGCGTCCGGCGCGAACAGCACGACCGCCGGCAGCGGGTTCGTCACGGCGGGCAGTGGGTCGTCGACGCCGCAGAATGGCGTGACGGACGGCGGCTCGGGCGGAGGAGAGTTTGGCAGCCTCCTCGCAAGGCTGAACAAGCTCAAGGAGCAGAGCGGCGGATTGTCTGCGTCGGCGAGCCCAGTGCCAGAGGGCGACGACAAGCCGAGCAAGAAGAAGCGGAAACGGTCGTCGTCTGAGTCGTTGTCGGAAGACTCGTCGAGCGAGTCGGAGGCGGAGAAGGACGCTGCCGCGAGTCCTGCACCTGTCGTCGCTTCTTCCGCCTCCGCCTCTCCCGCCCCGACTCCCGCAACCCTCGCAGCATTGAAGAACCCTCGCATGGCGTGAGTCGGCTCGCTTCTCCTGCATTACAGGCAAGACTGATCTCTCCCGTCCGCAGCGCTCGCTCGAAACACCTCCGCGCCAAACGCATGGCAACCGCCTCGAACGCCTCCGCAATGGCCGAGATCCTCGGTCTCGCACCTCCTACATCCGCCACTCCCTCTCCCGCACCATCCGGCTCGTCCACCCCCGTACTCGCCGTCAACGGTCCTCGAACCGATGGATGGCCGTCCGTCCCTCCTCGCGGGAGCAGTTCGATTGCAGTCTCTACCGCCACGACAACTACGACTGTCTCGACTGGTGGAGTTGGCGCTGCACCGGTCTTTGCGTCTGCGTCGACTACTTCGCTCGAGGCGACTTTTGAGCCTGCCCCGGCGAAGGAGGAGACGGAGAAGGAGCGGAAGAAGCGGGAGAAGGCGGAGAAGAAGGCTCGGAAGGAGGCGAAGCGCGCGAAGAAGGCTGCTAAGGCCGAGTCTGAGCCCGCTGTCGAGGAGAAGGAGAAAGAGCGCTCTCGTTCTCCCTCGCCTGAGTTCAAGGTCCACTCGGCCAAGTTTGACCCGTTCAAGGTCACGTCCGATACGCCTACGGTTGCGAGTGCGCCGGCTGCGGGCCTGTCGAGCGTGTTTGGGAGGATGTTCGTTGGCAGTTCGGCGGGCGGGATGGGCGCGACGTTCGTGCCGCCTGCTGCGTCCGCGCCCGTGGTTGAGGAGAAGGTTGAGGAGCCGGTCAAGGTGAAGAAGGACAAGAAGGAGAAGAAGGAGAAGTCGGGCAAGGAGAAGAAGGAGAAGAAGGAGAAGAAGCGCGAGGGCGAGACGAAGGAGGAGCGGCGGGCAAGGAAGGAGGCGAAGAAGGGGAAGAAGGCGGAGTAGGCAGTCGTGCGAGTTCTTCAGCGGATGTTCCGGTGTTGTATTGCCTATCTCTTCTTCGCGCTGCGACTGGCTGTCAAGGGAGAGGATCTATCTGACCTTCCCAACGACGGAGACTGCTCGAATACTGCTATTGCTTTTTCATCTAGCTATCTACGTCTCCCTCACACCTTGATGACGACCTTTCCTACGAGCGTCGCCTTGCTCATGTATGTATACGCCTCCTTGGCCTCTTCGAACCCGAAGGTCCTGTCGATGATGGGGTGGATTTTGCCCGTCTCAAGGAAGTCGACGAGGTCTTCGAGGTGCTTGCGGCTGCCGATGAGGATACCGCGGAGCGTCGCAGCTTTGCTGAGGATGCCGCCGAGAATGCCTTGCACGCCGCCAGACTCGCCGCCTGCGAGGTAGCCAATGCTGTGCGCCCCAGCCTGTCAGTGAGCTTCCCGAGACGGCCGAGACGGGTTTACGCACTCGTCAATCTCGCCACCCTGCCTCAAGCAAGCCAAACTCTTCTGCAAAGTCCCCGCGCCACCGATCTCGACCACCTTATCCGCACCCCTCCCATCCTTCGTTATCTTGAGCACCTCCTTCTCCCAGTCCGGATTCGTCTTGTAGTTGATCGTGTACAGTCGGCCGGCGCCACCGTGGTTGTGCGAGTTCCTGATGTGATTCGAGACCCGCTGGAGCTTGTCGTCCGAGGAAGAGGTAATGATCGCGTTTGCTCCGGCCGCTACAACGAGCTGTGAGGAATTCTTGTCAGCGTTTCTCTTGCCGGATGAAATGTGAGCGAGACGCACCTGAGCGCCAAAGACGGAAACGCCGCCCGTGCCCTGCAAGACGACAAACGCGCCCGGCTTGAGCGGCTGGTTCCCGCCGAAGATGGCGTTGTAAACCGTCACAGCCGCGCAAGGGAGCGTCGCAGCCTCCTCGTAGCTGTAGCCCTCGGGCATGCGGACGAGTGCGTGGGCGGGGAAGATGCGGTACTCGGTGAGCACGCCGTCGCAGCCGCCGCCGAGGGTGCCGGCGAAGAGCGAGGGGTCGTCGAGCTGGCCTGCAAGGTAAAGTACTGTTAGAGCACGAAGGATCACTCAGAATTCGACGAGAACGCACCGTTGATCAAGTCCTGCGAATCCGAAAGAGGATCAGTGAGTCTTCTTTCCGCAAGTTCAACTTCAAGCGCACCTGCGTGAAAATCCCCATGACCTTGTCACCATTCTTCCACTTCTGGACTCCCTCTCCAACGGCGACAACCTCGCCTGCGCCGTCAGAGACGGGAATTATCTGCGAAGACGAGACGAGGAGCGTCAGTTACGCTGGCGAGTCAAGCGCGAGCCGCGACGCACGTTGGTCTCGAATGGCGAGGGGTAGGTTCCGTTGGCGATCTGCGAACCAACGGCGAGTCCAGGAGCGAGGAAGCGGAGCGGAGCAAGTGGAGGAACGATGTCAGCGCGGTCGATACGGTCACCGTGGGCCTTGCGTGCGCACCTGGAGGTCCCTGTTGTTGAGAGAGACGGCATGCATGCGCACGAGCACCTCGTCTGCCTTGGGCGCTTTTGTCTCGACGCCTTCCTTCAACTGGAGCGAGTCGAAGGACTTGCTGGCGCCGGTGACGCGGTACTCATGGTGGGTCTTGGGGACGTTTCCGGCGGTCATTGTGGTTGTGCGAGTGTGCAGTCGGGTGCAGCAGTCGAGGAGAGGAGGGAGCAGCTGGACGACGTCGATGCGCCGGAGTGTTCGGCTCGGAGATTGCTCGGAGTTCGTCATCTCCGAGCATCTCTCCTCCTCACTCTCAACCCGCTGCTGACAGCTCAGGAGCCGCTTCCATGGTCGCAAGGGTTTGCTGACATGCCGTTCACGGTCTGTCTGTCCGTCCGGACACGGCGCGCGACGGCGGGACCCACCGCACCGCACCGAGCGAGCGGACCTTGACCCAGTGTCAGTGGTCTGCTGCGTCCGATCCGCCTGCCCTTGAGTGCCGTGCGGCCTTCGCGTGATCCAAAGAGGGCAAAGATGCGCGCACGTCTCCTTCAACCGAGCGCGATCCGGACGACCAGGCCGAACCCGCGACGTCGTCTCTATCGGAATCAGTCGTCGAAGCCCTTGCCCAGCTCGACCCAGCTCTTCCTCCTGCTCAGCTACTCCTTGACCACTCAGAGCGTACCTGCTTGGCCCCGCACAGCCCATCATGGCTCTCGAAGAACCTGCCCTCCCTGCTGTGCCCGAGTACCCGTCGCGCTCGCCTTGGAACAGCGAGATCGAGGGGACGAGGGAACGCTTCCTACGTGAACTGGGCGACTACAGCGGGTGGAAACCGATGGGAGAGAAGCAGGGCGTCAAGCTTTGGCGCAAGTATGACGACGTGAGTCCGGGATCCTCTTCCAACCATCCTTCGCCTCGTTCATTCGGTCTTCCCCATCGCAGGACAACAGTGAGCCTCGAAAGGTCTCGCCGCACTGGCCACGTGAAGTACTAAACGACTCTCTGCCCGCAGACCCCATTCCCTGCGTTCGCGGCGAGACGATCGTCAAGAATGCGTCGCCCTATGCCGTTCGTTTCGCTCGTCCCCTCATCTTCATTGCCTCGCTAACCCAGCTCACATCGGCAGTTCCTCGCCGGCGTCGTTCAAATGCCGGGCATGCGCAAACTCTGGGACCCCCGAACCGAACAAGGCTGCATGCTCCAACGATTCTCGCGCAACGAAGTCCTCTTCTACGCCGTGACCAAGGGCAAGCGGTTCATCGCCTCGCCGAGGGATATCGTCGGTGTGCAGAAGGACTATGTGGAGCGGGATGGGTCGTGCATGATTGTGCAGAAGAGTGTTGAGACGGATGTTGCGCCAGAACAGGCGGGGATGCGGAGGGCGACCCTAGACTTGAGCGGGTGGCACTTTGAGTGAGTTCAGGTTTCTTATCCTCGCACAGCTCGCTGCTAACGTGGCCCCCGTCCGCAGACCACAAGGGGAGGACTTGAAGGTCACGTAGGTTGACGCCTCTCGTCCGTCGCCTTCCACTCTACTGACGCGCCTCCGTCGCTCCGGCAGCTACATCTTCCGCATTGGCCTGGGCGGCATGATCCCGAACGCGCTCGTGTCGATGGCGACGACCGAGACGCCGCTCTGCACGGGACGAGCCAGAGATACCTTCTACGAATGTGCGCCCTTGACTCCGTTCCCTACCTCGGACGCGCGTGCTGATGACACTGTGTACAGACGGCTACGCACCCTACATCCGACACACCCCCGACGAGCCGAGCACGATCTTCCAGAAGGAAACCTTCAAATCTCCTCCGATCCGCGAATACCAGTGCACCGTCACGACCGGCCAACAGATCGGCGAAACCTTCGAGATTGCGTACGACTTGCGACGGATGTATAGACCCGAGGGAGGGGTGCAAGTTGCGGTCAAGGGCGAGGGAGTCCAGGCGGTTGATGACGGGAAGGGGACGGTCCGGGTGCAGACGACGGAGAGCGGCAAGACGGCGACGGTTGTACTTACTCCTCGGTAGACTCTAGGCTGTTGTTTGTTGTCTGTAGACTTCGTTTTGCAAGAGCTGTTCATAACGACCTTCTCAACCTGCGCCTCCGTCTCCGCTTCGCATTCGCTCGCTTCGCTCCTTGCTTCACAACATGAATTGCAGTTTTCGACAACACTCACTACCTTGCTGCTGCTTACCAAGCTGACTTCGACCCGGCTCACTGACCGGGCCCGGCTCGAGGAAGAAGATGTGGGGCAACTCGTCCTCGCTTGGCCTCCTTCTCCTCGCTCGCTCTTCTCACAAAGCCTTACCAGCACTCGCTGAGCTTCAACACACGTCATGGTACACCCCCAGCACCCACCCGTCGGCCCGCACCTCGTCGTCTCGTACCCTGCGCCCAAAGTCCTCCAGCTCCGCTTGAACCGCCCCGAAGCGCTCAATGCCATGACTGATGCGCTCGAGGCCGACTTGTGCAAGGTGGGAATGCCGGGGTACTTGCAGTGAAGGACGCGCTGAGTGTTGACGACGTCTGCAGATGCTCGACTGGTTCGAGGAACAGACGTCGCTTTGGGTCTTGATTGTTACGGGCACGGGGAGAGCTTTCTGCGCGGGTCAGGTGCGCTTCATATCCCTGCAATCAGGGCGAACCCCGCTAACCCGAGAATCGCGCCCGCAGGACTTGAAGAACTGGCAAAAG
This sequence comes from Rhodotorula toruloides NP11, assembly GCF_000320785.1. Lineage (NCBI taxonomy): Eukaryota > Fungi > Basidiomycota > Microbotryomycetes > Sporidiobolales > Sporidiobolaceae > Rhodotorula > Rhodotorula toruloides. Next base: position 60,453 of record NW_015622979.1, on the reverse strand, counting down.
ACAGCCGGGACGAACGACGCACCCGACGGCAACATTCGCAAGAACCCGCACGGGTTCGGCTCGCTTGCTCGTCGTAGGACCAAGAAGACGTTCATCTGCGCCTTGAACGGCTTTGCGTTCGGTGGAGGCGCCGAGATCGTGGTCAATGCTGGTTCGTCGCGCTCTTTCCGAGGCTCTCGCTCTGACATTGGAAGCTGAGGGCGTACGTTTTGGCAGACATCGTCATCGGCTGCAAGGGCGGCAAGGTTGGCTTCCCCGAAGTCAAGCGAGGTGCGCTTGCTGCCCCTTTCCCGCGTCTCTGCTCCGACTGACTCTTCGCAAATGACAGGCGTTGTCGCCGGTGTCGGCGGCATTCCCAACGCGTTCTGGCACTCCCCTCAACTCGTCCCTTACCTCCTCACGGGCAACCCAATCCCTCAGCGCGTTCTCGAAACGCATATTTTCACCGAAGTCGTTCCAGCCGACCAAGTCCTCCCCACCGCGCTCAAGTGGGCCAAGCAGATCACCGACGCGTCGCCTGAAGCTGTTTGGGTCACGAAAGAACAGATCAACATGCACAAGACGGGCATGGGCGTTGGAGACATCGTTTATGCGAGTCTTGACACGGAACAGAGCCAGAAACTCTATCGTGGGGCCAACATCCAGGAAGGCTTGCGATCGTTTGTCGAGGTGCGCCTATTACTTTATGTCAGGCGAAGACCGCAACTGACTTGCTTGTCCGGCGGCGTCTGCAGAAGCGAGAACCGGTGTGGCAGGACCCGCCCGCTCTGTCCCAGCCGAGGAAGGCGCGCTTGTAGGCTGCTCCGGCGACTCCTCGAGGAACGTATGGCTATCTCGACGTATGTACGGACAGTCTGCGTAGCGTGGTCACGTAGCGCAAGGCGGAGAGAACGGAGAGGAGCAGGAGCAATGCAAGCGTCGCAAAGGCTAGACTACCGGGCGTAAGTCAAGCCCTGTTTGAGGCTCTTGCGCCGTCTTCCGAGCCTTGTCTCTGCAAGTTGAGCGGTCGACGCAGAGGTCGTCTGTCGCGCGAGCAGGTTGTTGCACGACCGCTCACCTCGCTCGGCTGGGTTGCTTCGAATGACGCTGGACTTGTCTGATCCGGCAATCAGCACAGCATACGAGGCGCTGCTCAGCGCGGAGGGCGCTGGAGTAGACTGGTGCGTGACCTTCGGCTTCCATGACGGCGAGGAAGCTGACCGCCCTCGCTCCTGCAGGCTGATCTTGGGCTATGGTGGAGCTCAGAACAAGCTTGCGTTACTGGCCAAGGGCAGCGGCGGGCTCGAAGAGCTGAGAGGGAGACTGGTGCGCCCCTTGTTGTCCTTCCAGCTGATGAGGACCTGAGCTGACGACCTCACTTCGCAGGTCGCTGGCGAGGTGTTGTACGGGTTGTTGAAGGTCGAGGGTCGGACTCTGCTGTGGAGCCAGGTCCCGCACGAGGTTGGCGGCGTCAAGCGCGGTCCGTCCGCTTTCTCCTCCTCCTCTTGCGGCGTCTGTCAGTAGCTGACCTGGCCGGTAACGCAGCACGAGCACTTGTGCACGCACGCACAGTTGCAAACTACTTCTCGCATTACAGCAGCCTGACTTTCGCCTCGCCCGCCGACCTCGAACCCTCAGTCGTCTCGATCCGCCTCTTCCACCAGACTCCCTCCGCGCACGCTTCTCCAGCCATCCAGCAGCTCCCTTCACCCCGCTCGCAGCAGCACTCGCCTGAGCCGGCGGCTGGACGGAGACCGTCTGTTCCTGAGGCATCGTATGCGTCTGAATCCGCGAACGGCGACCCTCGAGCTCGCTCGGCAACGCCCACTCGCGGCCTCTTCGGCGTACCTACCCTATCGACTCATCCTCCGCACACCGCTGTCCCACCGCGAACCGAACACACCACGCCTGCCGCCTCTCCCTCCTCCGGCTATCCTGCTCATCTCGCGCATCCAGCCAGCGCACCAGCGCAGGCAGCCCCTCACCCCCTCTCCGAAGTCGCCTCCATCCCGACCGCGAGTTCGCCTCGAACAACACGCAATCTCCCCCCGCCCCAAAACTCCCTCAGTGTCCCGCCCGCTTCCCCTCCTACCTTCGCCTCTTCGCCCGCCAGCAGTCCAGGACTCTTTGAATCGGCAGCAGCAGCGATGCTCGTCGCCTCGCCCTCCGACTCGAGCATTGTCCTGTCGGCTCAGGAAGTTCCCACAGACGTCGCTGAGGAGGAACAGAGCATGAGGCGTGCACCGCCGCCCTCTGCAGCTACCACTGTGCCAGAGACACATTTGCCGGTATCGGACATTCAGAGTCGGACAGAGGCGTTGCAGATGTCGGACGGCGACGCACATGAGAAAGAGGCGGCGGTGTTGGAGGAGCCTTTACGGACGGCGGAAGAGGAGGCTGAGGATCGTCGGCTGATCGAGGAGGAGTTGGAGCGCCGGCGAGTGGAGGAAGAGGAGGCGCGGCGAAGAGCGGCGGAAGAAGAGGAGGAGCTTCGTGCGCAGGAGGAAGAGCGCTTGCGGCTCGAAGCTGAGGCGGAGCGGGTACGGCAGGAGGAGGAGCGTCGGCTCGCTGAGGAGGCGAGGATTGCGGAGGAAGAACGAAGAGCGGAGGAACAGCGGCTGGCGGACGAAGCGGAGCGGTTGAGGCTGGAAGAGGAGGAGCGAACGCGGAAGGCGGAAGAGGAGATGCGGCTGCTGATCGAGCGACAGCGCCTTGAGAAACAGCTGCGGGAGGAAGAGGAGGCGCGACAGAGGGAACAGGCGCGGCTGCGCGAGATCGAGGAGCGGAAGCAGCGGCTGGTGCAGGCGCGTGATTCGGGCGGCGTCATGCTGAGCGGGACGGTCAACGTCCAAGGTGGCGGGTCCATGGTGCGCTCGTTTGTCTGCTCATCGCATAGGACCCGGCTAATGCGTGCTTTGTTACGCAGCTCTGGAAACGCCGTTTCTTCCAGGTTCGCGGGTCGGGCCTCGAGCTGTTCAAGGGCGAAGCGGTACGTTCGCGGCAGTTGCCTCTGTTGACTGTCCGTGACTGACGCGGATTCTTCACAGGATGCGGACCAGCCTCTCGACACGGTCGCAGGCGACCACATCGTCAAGATTACCGACAACCCAGAAGAAGCACTCGTTCCGCACTCGTTCAAGCTCACGCTCAGGGACGACGACGAGTATCTCTTCTATTACAACACGGAGGAAGAGAAGAGTCGCCTGGTCGAGGCGCTGAACTGCGCCATGCGGCGGTAGGCTTGAGGAGGAGGAACGGAATACCCCTCTGTTGTCACCATACCTTCTGCGCCCTTAGTCGCACTATGCTGCGTAATCTACAAGCTCGTACGAAACGTATTGACGCCGTTCGCGCCAGTACATATGTGCAAACCGTGCGAGGGGACTCTTTCCCTTCAACACTTCGCTTCTCGCTGTGAATTCTCGCTTGAGCTTGCTCGGCGGCTCCCACAGGCGATGGACGACTCGCCATGGGGCGCTCCAGACGACTCCTTCGCGTCCAGCCTCCCCCGTCCACGCTCACCGCCCCTCAACTTCTCCGCGACATCATCGCTCCCGCTTCCAACAGCACCGACTTGGGCGGACGACGACGGGCCTGGATGGGGTGCATCTGCAGACGATAGCCCGGGCGCAGTCCTCCCGACTCGATCAGCGGGTCTGCCGTCGCTGGACACTTTGGACGTGCCGAAGGTGGAGGAGGATATCTCCGGAGGGACGGGCTTTGCTGGTACAAGCGGCAGTTGGGACAACGAGTCTCCAGAACTACCTCGGCTAGCGACCCTATCGCCGCCTCTCGACACCGCAGCAGACGACTCGACCGCCGACTTGCCTCCCCTCCCACCGCTCTCCTCGCCTTCCGCCGTCTTTGCCTCGCCTTCACGGCCGTCTGAGGACGCAATAGGCAGTGCGAACGAGGAGCAGGACGACGGCGGAGGCTGGGGCGGTGCTTCTCCAGACTTGCCTCCCATCGCCAGTCTGCGAGTCGCTTCTCCTCCTTCACCTGAACCTGAAGAGCGGGATTCGGGCTGGGGAGTTGAGACCGAAGACGCGGACCCGTCGGATATCCCTCCGCCCCTTCCTACCGTCGACGAAGTCTTTGCATCGGCGAAGCGGAGACGGGAGAGTGTCGAGTTGGCGAAGCAGGCCGAGGCGGGAGAAGATGCATGGGGTAGTTCGCAAGGATGGGAGGAGCGGCTGCGGATAGAGGCAGAAGCGCGCGAGAAGGAACGACTGGCCGAGCTGGCTGCCGCAGGGATTGAGCCGACGCCTGAGGTTCGTTGCACTCCTCTGCCTCGCAACGAATCCGAACTGACAGCCTTGTCATTCTCGCAGAAGCCGGCGGACAACGCCGAGACTTCAAAGCAGGACGGCGCGGAGAAGTGACTTGGAGCCGTCTTCACCGTCGTTCCGGACGGAGTGCTGACTGCGGTGTCCGTTGCAGCCCAGAACGACCGGCTGCTAATGGCGGCATCACGTCGATGTTCCGCAGCTTCCGCAAAGGAGCAGAAGATGCGGCTGCAAAGTCGACTGAGGTCGTCAAGGACGCTTCCAACTCTGCCGCTCGAGGCGTTGCTGCGATCGGGCGGACGGCTTCGGCGCGCAGCTCGCAGGATGAAGGGAGGGGTGAGTCACCTGCGCGAACGTCGGAGGAGCGGGCTGCGGGAAAGAGCTGGTGGAGTAGGTCGGGCGCCAAGAAGGAGGAGGCGAAGAAGCCTGAGCCAAAGGAGGAGGACGACCCAAACACAATCGGCGTCGAGGAGGTCCAACAGGGCGAGTCAGGACGCGTCGATTCGCCTGAGCCGCAGCAAGGTGCTATCGGCCGCTTCCTGAGCCGGCTGAAACGACCGGCGTCTGCACCGACGGAAGGAAGCTCCGATGCTCGACAGACGCCGTCGCCTCGCAACAGCAGCGAACAACAGCCGCCTGCTTTCCGAGCGGACGATTTTGACGCGCTCGCGAACGGCGAGATCGGCCGGGTCACACTCCAGGTGCGGCAGAAGCATGAGGAAGAGGACGCGACTCCACGCGGCGGTTTGTTCGGTCTGCGAAGCAAGTCGGCAGCGGCTGTCCCATCTGCACCGCCAGAGGACGACTTCGGCGGTCTCATCGGCGCGCTGGCGGATGCACCTGTCCGGCCTTCTGCAAGAAGCGGCATATCCAAAACGTTCGATCCGTTCGACCCTCTCAGCGACAGCTTCGGCGCCCTACCTGCGCCATCCGCCCCTCATCGCGCAACGCACGCTGCCGCCCCTCCGCTTCAGCCTCCGCCTAGCCAAACGGCCATTCCGCCATCCCGCCCAGCTGTCCAGCCTCCCACGCACAACCGCCGAACCTCCTCAGTCGCCTCCTTCCCTGCCTCTCCTCCTCTTGCTCCAGCCACATCTGCCAACGAACCCGAAGACTCGTTCGACGACTTCTTCAACTCGGTCGTCGCATCCACCTCGAAGCCAGTATCCCCACCTGCGGTCAAGGTTGTCGCGCCGACGCCTCGGCAAAACAAGCCAGCCTCGACTCTTCTTCCATCTGCACCTACTCAGCCTATCCGTACGACGTCGACAAAATCGCCGCCGCCTCGAATGACGATCTCGCCGCCAGTCCGCACGTCGACCGCTTCACCCGCATCTGCGAGCGGTGCAAGTCGTGCGACGACACCCATCATGCCCCTCGCTCCTCCTCCTCCGCCCTCTCAGCCTCTCGCGTCGACTCGCGGACATGTCCTTCCGCCACCGCCAGCGGTGACTCAGCGAGTCGGCACTCCCCTCCAGGCTGCACCACTCGCTCCCTCGCCCGCCTCTTCCGCCGGCGCCAAGTCTCCCTCCCCTGCTCCACCTCAGCGCTCCACGTCAGGCCCCCTCTCGCTCGACGACCTGTCGTTCTTCGAGAGTTAGGCGGAGCGTTTCTTCTCCTCTCCTAGATTGCCACCGTTTCTGTAGCTTTTTCCGTTGCCGTCCCTGTTATATCATCACTGTGCGCATCGACTGCTCTGCAAGGACTTCGCGAGTTGTCGAGTGCCATCGTCGTTGGTCCAGGTGACGGAGGTTCGTCCTCACGCTCACCACTCGCTCGCGCTTGCTGTCGCGCTTGCTGCACTGCTTGATTCAGCAATGGTTAGCGAGAGTCCCAACGACAAGCCCAGTTCGACCGCCACGCCCGTCGAAGCCAGTCTTCCCGCCGTCACTCCCACAACGGGTTCGTCCCCTCTCACACCGCTCGTGTGCCTTCGCTGACCATGCACTATGCAGAACGGACACGGCAGAAGCGACCTCGTGCAGCGGTGGATCCCGGCACGCCCAAGGTGAGCCGCTCGTGGACGCCTTGTCCGTTGACATCGGTCGTCAACCGTCCTTGCTCTCCCGTCTCGCGCTGCGTGTGATGCTTCGTGAGCTGACAGCTTTCTGTCTGCTCGCAGGGTGATGGAGACGAGGGGAAGGGCCCGTCCAGCATGACGCCGCTCGCGAAGAAGGGGTGCGTCCTGCTTCCGCGACACCCTTATCCCTCTTGCGCTTGTAAGGCAAGATCGTCTGACCGCTGATATCTGGTTCCGTTCTACAGCCGTGTCGAGGAAGGAGAAGAAGGCGGTTCGGACAATGAGCGGTCTGCGACCCCACCTCCCGCCGGCGAGGCTTCCAACTCTCGTCCGTCAACTCCGTCGCAGGACGTCAGCCCAACCAAACCGCCTGCGACGGAAGGCAAGGATACGAAGAAGCTGCGCGAGCGCGTTGCGGCGATGAAGCCGCCCGGCCAGACCGGCGAGATTGAGGAGGGTTCGACACAGGACGTCGAGATTGCCGAGGTTGCGGACGAGGTCTCGGCCTCCGCTGCCAAGCTCGGCAACGAGCAGGAAGCGAAGGAGACGAAGGACGTCGAGATCGCGGAGGTTGCGGCTGACGTCGGCAAGTCTGCGGAACAACTTGCGCAGCAGGACGAGCGCAAGGAGCAGGACGACATGGAGGGGATCGGAAAGGGCGCGTCGAAGGAGGTTGCGGACACGGCGGCCGAGGTGGCGGAGTCGGCTGCGATAGTCCAGGCAAAAGACGAGAAGATCGCCGACGCCGCCAGCGAGGTCGCGGAATCTGCCAAGGAGGTTCCGGAACCGACGCCCGCACCGACACCAAAGCCAAACACGTCGGACCAAGCTGTGAGTCGTTTCGCATGCCTGTGTGCCCGCGCAACTGACGTTTTGGCTTCCTAGTCCTTCTCAAGCTACTCCTCGACCGCCTCACCCTTCGCCGCATTCGCCTCTACCTCTTCTCCTCTCGCTTCCGTTCCGGCGCTTGCAAAGCCATCTGCAGAGCAGCAGAAGCCGAAGACGAAGTCGACGTTCTCGGCCGCTCCTTTCGCCGCCTCGTCCATTCCTCCAGCTGTTCCTCCCGCCTCCACGACCGACAAGCCCGCTTTGACTGAGCCTGTCGCCGTCGCATCGACTTCGACGCCCTTCACCAAGGCAGCACCGACGACCAACCTCGCCGCGGCGTCACCTTTCTCTGCCTTCGCCTCGACAAGCGGGTTCGCCGCTGCCGGCAAGTCGAGCGCCTCGTCTGCCTTCAGTGCGTTTTCAGCTACGCCGTCGGCTTTCACCGCCGTTCCCTCATCCGACTCTGGCGCGACGTCGTCGTCCGCGTCGCCCGCGCCTGCCGATACTGAGGAGAAGCGCGTCTACACCGAGCAGGAGGTCGTGACGGGCGAGGAGGATGAGGAGACCGTGCACAGCGTCCGGTGCAAGCTGTTTGCGATGCACGAGGGCAACTGGGTCGAGAGGGGGACCGGGCCGTTCAAGGTGAACCAGACGAAGAAGGAGGGCAAGCACAGCGCTCGACTAGGTGCGCAACTGTTCGCTACTTTCGTTGATTCGTCCGTCCTGATCCATTGCGTGCGCAGTCATGCGCGCGGACGCTACCCACCGCCTACTGCTCAACGCGCCGTTGTTCCGCGAGTTCGTCATCGACGTCAGCAACGAGAAGTACGTGCGCTTCACGGTCATTACAGGCGACGGACCGACGAGCTACATGTTGCGGGTGCGTATCTCTCCTCCTTCGCCCACAAGCTCGTCGCTGACTTCGCTCGGAACAGACGGCCAACGCGGCGGCGGCGCAGAACCTGGTGCAGGCCGTGCGGGACAAGGCAGCAACGCTGTAGACGCTTCTTCTCTCACTCTTCACTCGCAGCCTCTTCTTGATCGTCTCTCTCGTTCTGTACTTCGATATGCAACCAGCTTCTATCCCTTTGCCCTGTTCATTCCGTACGATGCGATATGGAGTTTGCGGCTAAATACGCACGCGCCGGAAGGTCGATACGGCGCTCAACTCGAGCCAGTGAATCTGGATCTCCTCGACGCTCTCGATGACCTTCTCCTGCGCCGTCTCGGCCAGCTCAGGTGGCGGCGGGAGTCTCGGCTCGCTCTTGAAGAACCTGACCCTTGCCGGACTCCAGCTCGGGCTGGTGTAGCCGGTCAGAGCGAGTCGGCCGTAGCCTTGCACGACGCCTTCGTCCCAGTCGGGCCCAAGACCGTTGTTCAGGGACGTATACGCGGGAGAAGACGGGTCGAGGGAAGAGAAATCGCGGAACTTGGTTGACGAGATGGTCGGGACGATGGGGGGAGCGGAGGAATCGAGGAGAATGTCGGCGGAGGTGGGAGGGAGAATAGCAATCCAGGACGGCTGCGAGCAAAGATCGTCAACCATAGATTGGCGGACTTGAACGGGAGAACCACGCACCTGTCCGCTGGGGACGTTAGCATCGCCCGTGGCCTTCGTCGCCTGTATAACGTAGTGATAAGACGGCGCAGCTGCGTATTCATTCTCGCTGTCGCTGCTGTCCGCATCCTCCTGTCGCGGAAACTCGGCGATACCGACAGTAATATAGATGAACTCGAGGCCGTGGGCCGAGTAAGTACCGACCCTGCAAGCCCAAGTCAGCAAGAGCTTCGAGAACGATAGCCGTCCGACACGCACCACAAGCCCTCGAGAGATCGCGCGGGAATATCGCCGTGCTCGTCGGCGTGGGACTCGTCAATCCAGCGCAAGGGCCTGGCGGGCGCTTTGACGGGGAAGAACGCCTCGCTCGACGCGTCGACAGCGTCCGCGAGCTGGTCGTCAGTCGAGGCGGATGCTCCCGCATCGTCGGCAGAAGGAAGGGGTGGAGAGACTGGCTGCGGTGGCGAGCCGGGTAGTCGCAAGACGAACCCCTGCGAGAGAGTCTGTATCAGCGACGGAAGCCATTTGAAGAAGCGAGCCTGACGCACGCCTTCCGCTTCGTCGCCCGCTCGCAAGATGGTGATCGGCCGCCTAGTCTCCTCCGGGTCCTGCTCCCGTCCGTGCCACAGCACCGCCATCCCGCCATTCGCTCCTACGCCTCGCCGCCTGGTCGTCGCCGTCCCGTTCGACCACCTCTCACTCGTCCCTGCACTGGACGACGTCTCGCCGCGCGCCTGGTCACTTGTCGGAGGATGCTTCGGCGTCCGTTTCGCGCGGATGCGGAAGCCCGTTACGAAAGCCTCGTCATCTTCTCCACTTGCCTCGTCCGCAGGCTGGACGACCTCGGCCAACGGAAGCTCCGCTCCATCAGGCGATCTGAGCCAGTCCTTCAAGCCTCGGAACGCCCCGTCACCGAGCTTGATCATATGGCGAGGCGGATCAGTCCGTCCAGCCCGCCAGACTAGCAAGTCGGCCGTGTTGAGTTCCTCGAGACCGACGAGTTGAGCGGTCGGCCACGGGCGGTCGGGCAGTCGGCCGCTGAAGAGGGCGAAGAGGGCTTCGCGGTGCAAGCCGACTCGTGCAGCCGGGTCCCAAGGCTGGTCGTTCGCGCCCCCGGGCAAATCGGCCGACGAGGCGGACGGACGCTCGACCTTTCGCCTGACCGGTTCGAGTGCGAGGCGAAGTCGCACCGAAGACGCTTGAGGCGGAGCTTGCCCTGCAAGCGCACCGTCCGCCCGCGCACGCAAAGTGGAGAGACAAGCTCCTTCCTCGGGCGTGATCTCGAATGTATGCGAGCCGAAGTCGTATGTCGGCTCGAGGAGTTCCATAGACGCGCCGGCGTAAGGATGCGAAGGGTTGACTTGTGGCGAGATGAACAGGAGGCTCTGCTCCGGACGAGGGCGCACGGCGCCGAAGGGTAGGAAGTTGGGAGGCGGAGGTGTCGCGGTGGAGTAGCGGTTCCGAGGGATCATCTGTGTCGCAGCGATAGTGTAGCGAGGCGGTCGGTCGGCGGAAGCGAGAGGGGAAGATCGGATGCCGACTCGTGAAATGCGAGAACTGCGCCGGACAGAATGGTCAGCGCGGTCCTTTCTCGCGAGCGACTCGCACGCACGTGAAGGAGATCGACGACGCAAAGTATCCCAAGTTCTGCCCGTGCGGAAGAAGGAAGCTGGCCGCCTTGAACCAGGTCGACCCGTTGTCTTCCCTCGCGGACAAGCCTGCCTCGTCGCCTGCCTCGCCGATCCAGTGTTCCCGCACGACCGTCTGCACAATACTCCTCCACAGCGTCTCTGACCGCGCGACCGCATGCAGAATGGTACAAGTTGCCGAGAGGCGGACGAGCGATTGAGGGTCGAGGAGCGAGAACGTCCTGAGCAGCAGCTCTGGCGGGAGGGTGACTAGCGAGGCCTGCTGTGAGTCTCCAGTAGCCATCTCAGCATCCATCGTGACTGCCAGCAGCGATGCTCGAGGACGTCGACTGACAAGTCGCGGTCGAAGAGACGTCACGGACGAGTTGGCGTCTTGCACTCCCTCGCTGTCGACTGTGCTCAGCTAGGACACGTTTCTGAGCTTGTATCGATTGCCCGTTGATGCTACGGAGGCGCCTGCTCTCATCCACGCCTCTCTCTCGACCCCGCCCCACCTTCATCAGAAACAGTTCGCAAACGACGCACACCCGCACAATGGCTTCTTCCTCGCTGCCAAAGGTCAAACCCTACTCGCAGGGTCAGGCCAAGATCCGCAACTCGGAGCCGATGAAGGAGGGCAAGGTGTGTTGGCCTCGTCTGCTCGTCTCGTCTGTCTACCTGGCTCGGTGTACTGATTGAAGGCTTCTTCCGTAGTGGATCGGACTCGAGAAGATTGACTGGACGGACGAGGACGGTAAGGACCGAGTGTGGGAGATGGCCGTTCGTAAGACGACTTCGGAGGGAGGAATCGACGCCGTTGCGATCGCTGCACTGCTCAGACACCCGAGCAAGCCTGTCTCGCTTCCCATGTGGGTCGCGATGAGCATTTGTCCCGTCGCCCGTCTACTGACACCTTAATCGACCCGCAGCATCCTCCAGTACCGTCCGCCAATCCGCAACATCTGCGTCGAGTTGCCCGCAGGCTTGATCGACAAGGGCGAGTCTCCGGAGAAGTCGGCAATCCGGGAGCTGTACGAGGAGACGGGCTACGGCGGCAAGGAGTTCGAGGGACGCATCGAGGTGCTCGAGGTGGGAAGCACGATTGTCAGTGATCCCGGTGCGTCCTCGCCTCATGAGCTCACGTTCAGATGAGCCGTGACACGGCTGACTGCTGACGAGTAGTGCGGAAACCGCTTGCGAACCAACCAGGCATGAGCAAGGCAAACATGTCGCTCGTCACGCTGCAAGTCGAGCTGAAGGAAGGCGAGGAGGAGCCCACGCCTCATCTTGACGAGGGTGCGTACTCTTCAGCTCACTGCCGCGTCCCAGACGAGGAGTCGCTGCCAAGATCACAATTGACGATCATTCCTCCTCCTCGCAGGCGAGCATATCGACGTTCGTGTCGTCCCAGTCGCCGAGCTCTATTCGCATCTTCAGGCATTCGAGGAGCTCGGATACACCGTCGACGCACGACTGCACCACTACGCAGCAGGGATCGAGGCGGCGAAGAAGCTGTTTGGGCAGGGCAGCGAGAGGTTGTGAGGGCTTGTAGCGGTCCTGCGGATCTTTGCAACTCCCGCTGGGTCATGCCAGCGTGCTACGGTGCGGTCTGTACCGACAGAGAGCGTGCAGAGCGCGGTCTCGCTTTTCGATGGCGCCCCACTCACGACGAGGAGGAGAAGGTCGACTTTCTCGTCCGTTGAAGGACTGCTCAGGTGTGGCGAGCACTTGTAACGTCTGAAATCGACGTCTTGCGTCCGATACGAACCTTGCGCGGGCCTTGACAGTTCTCGATGCGACTTTCCTCCGACCGAGGGCCTGACGCAACCGACGGACCTCCCTCTGCTTCCGCTCACTCACTGCTCTCACAGCTCTATCGCTACTCCACACCAGACGACACGCAATGGCAGCAGACACACACTCGAGCTCGACTGTTGAGGGAGTTAGGCAGGCGTGCGTCGCTTTCTCTCTCCTCCGCCGGCCTGCGTTGCTGACCCGCTTCTCCTCCTCGTCCGACTCCGCTACACCCTCATGTGCACTCTTTGCGTCCCTGTCTCCACTCTTATCCTCGCGCAGTCTCGAGAAGAGCGGCCTCCTCGGCAGCTCCCTCATCCCCAATTCGTTCACTCCCAAAGTCACCGTCCACGCGACCTACCCTTCCTTCGGCAACGTCGTGGTCGGCTCGACGTACGCCATCGACCAGACGCAGGACGAGCCGACCGTCTCGTTCAACGCTCCGCCGGGGAAAGAGTCCAAGTTCACCATCGTCCTTGCCGACCCCGACGCCCCTTCGCGCGATGACCCGAAGTGGGCGCCCTTGTGAGTCCGCCCTTGCTCATTAGCGAGACGAGCCGAGCGGAAAAGAGTCAAAGGCGGGACGCGGGAGAGAAGGGAACCGGACGGAACTGAGTTGCTCTCGTCCTGCAGCCGCCACTGGGTTCTCGCCGACGTCGTCCCCGGCAAGGCGGCTGGCACGACCATCGCCACCTACATGGGTCCGGCTCCGCCTCAGGGTACGGGACCGCACCGCTACGTGTGAGTCGCTCGTTTCTCCGTTTTTCGGTTGAGCATGACTGATGTTATTCTCTCACTTTCGCCAATCCCTCCCTCTCACAGCTTCCTCCTCTATGCCCAGCCGTGGGACCACACCCCGACGCTCCCGAACGACTCGGACGACCGCCCTTCCTTCGATGTCGGCAAGTTCGCCAAGGACAATGAGCTCGACCTCATCGGCGCGACTTTCTTCTACGCCGAGAAGAAGTGAGCAGTCGCATAGGAGGAGTCGGAGGATGTGCTTGAAGCGTTGAGATGCGAGAAAAGCGCTTGTGAGGATTGATGGGAGGAGTCGCTTGAGACGGTCGCTTCGAGGGCGGAACTGACCGCCGAAGGAGCGCTTGAGGGGTATCGTACTACCGTCAACTGTCAATAGCAAAGTCAGTACCCATTTCATACCTGGTCGCAACAAGGTCGTCGAGGTTGGGAAGGTCGAGACGAAGGAAGGCGCTCTGTGTCGTCGCTATTGACGGCGTGTGCGCTTCAAGTATGTGCTACACCAGCTAACAAATATTCACCTTCAAGACGCGCGTCAGGTGAGACCGCGATAGTCCGGGAGGCTTGCCCACTCCCCTCGTCTCTCGCTGCTCTCCTCCCGCACCACTCACGAGCTCGCCACCGCTTGAGCTGGACGTGTAACTTGCTGCAAGCGCTCTGACTACCTCCACCACCGCACCACCTCCGCCTCCCATTGGCTCACAAGCCCCGCCTCCAATCCCTTCCTGCACCCTCCCTTCTATCGCCGAGGCCATGGGACGCGACTACTGGGCCAGCGCTTGGCTGGCCTACGGTGCTTACGCCAACCCGCCTCAGCTTTACCTCGCCGCCAAACTCTACTACGACGTTTTCCAGGGCCCGCTCATTACCCTCTCCCTCATCCATCACCGTCGCGCGAACGGCACCCTCCATGGGGGAGTCGCCAGCCGTCTTCCTCCTGAGCTCTGGATCATGCTCGCCGAAGCGGTGCACCATGAAGCCCAAGCAATGCTGGAGGCGGCTGTCCATGACTTGACTGTCGCTGCAACCTGCGGCGCCTGCCGTACACAGTTGCTGTCGGGCGCACTGCTCAGGTGGCGCGACCATCCCTATATCGCAAGTGAGGCTTGGACAGGCTGCCAAGGTTGTCAGCGCAAGGCTGAGGAAACTATCGGGGCTATCTATCATCTCGTGCGTTAAGTTCTGCCTTTGCCCTCCTACAGCTCACTGCTAACATTCTCTCCACCACCAGGATGTGCTTCCCTTCCTGAACACCTATGGTCTCACTACTGAGTGGTACAAATACCCTCAGTGCTACCATGTCCCTGACTATGTACCTGGACGCCAGACCGAGGAGGAGCTCCAGCGGAGTGAGCAGCGATACAGACAGCGATGGGACGTCCGCGCCCAAGTGCTTCTACAGCCCCACAATTACGCCGTCGTGGAGCAGCTGAGGGGAGATGAGGTGAGCACTTCGTGCGGGTACGATGAGCGGGAATTCAGCACCTGCCAGGTGCTCACAAGGGAGGAACTGTGTGCGCTGCTAGGAGACCAGCGCCTGGCAGGCCTCTACCGCCGGTTCTTTGCAGACTGGCCGATGGGTGCGGATTGGAAGGAGAGGGAGCCGCAGCTGCACATCCGCTGCGTGGGCGAGTCGGGATGAGGAGCGGCAAGTCACAATGGGTCAGGCTCCTTCGTCCTGTCTCAAGCAATATTTGTCGTCTCTGCCAGAACACTCGATGGGACAGCGAGAGTGCGAGAGATGAGGCGAGACGAACATCCACGAGTTGCGAAGGTCAGCTTAGGATGACTTCCTTCCGCGTCTGCTTCCAACAGAACCAGTAAATAGACAGTATGCGAAGAAGAGATGGAGTGTGTGAAACGACAGTTGTCGCTGGATGTCGCTGGACCAGACCACGACGCGAATCTTCGCCCTCCGCCATTCTTCCCTCTTGCCTTGACTCGACCTCCGTCCAGCAGTCAGACTTGTCGGAACGCTCACTCTCGCACTGGTGCAGCACACCGCGGCACTCGCTTTCTTCCGCACCGACACTTCCGCGCCGCACCAAATCCCACTCTCTTTCGCGCGTTCCTTTGACGAGCTTCCCGACCTACATCAGCCCTTCAGGGCGCGAGCTTACCTTTCCTACAGTCTATCACACTCGGCATGGGGCGCGAAGCTCACGCAGATGCGTGGCTCTCTTTCGGCGTCGACTGCTTCGCAGTTGAGCTTGATGCGGCCATGCGCACCTCCGTCTGCTTCTTCAGATCCCTCCACGCCCTCCGCATGTTGCGCGTCCGCAGGCTGCAGGGCACACTGAGCGGCGGATCCGCCTCGCGCCTCCCCGTCGAGTTGTGGGATCTCCTGATCTCCTCCTGCAGGAGCACGGCGAGGGAATCGTTCCGGGACGAGATGGACGACATTACCGTTCGCACAATGTGTGACGCTTGCAAGTCCAAGACTCAGCCGGACATTCGCCTTCGATGGGGCGACCACCCGAGCGTCCACAAAAACCCGGACTGCGGAGCCTACTACGAACTCGCTGAGCCAGTCGTAGAGCAGATCTACAATGACTGGGTAAGTGAGGGCGTCGAGCTTGACACGGGCGCGCAGCTGACACATGAAGGGCACACAGAGGCCTGTCGATTTCTTCCTCCACGAATATCACCTCGCAGTCAAGTGGCACCGCTGGCCACTGTCCGAATACAACATTGACTATCCTGAGGAAGCAGAAGCTGGAGCCGAAGACCAGGGTTGGTTCTTCAACGTAGCCCAGACCGAGTTCGTGCATCTGCGGTACCGATCCTCGCTCGGTAAGGTCCTCCGCGGTGCCGGCACCGCCACAGGCTACGGCCCGAACAGCGAAACGACCAACTTGCCGTCAACAGAGCAAGTCGCCGCGATCCTCTCGAAGCCCTGCTGGAATGCGACGTTCAGGAGGTTCTTCGGGGACTGGGATTTCTCCGACGTCCAGTCGCGCGCGCCGGCGTTCCCTGACGGAACCGGGAAGCCCGCTCTGCGTCTCGAGTGCCAGGTGAACATGTACGAGTAGGATGAGTGGATCAGAATGTCGGGACCGTCGAGCAGAGGAGCAAGACGGAGGTCGTATCGCGTCGTAGTGGCGTTGCCAATACATCCGTGGTGAAGTCTCGCTCATTCCTGGACCATTAGAGTGAAGACAGACTGGGACTGAGGTTGCGAAAGCCTTCATTCGCACTCCGGATGGCACTTGTACGTCTTGCCGCCAAGCTCGAACGTCCCGTTCCGGTAGATCTCGTCGAGCTTCTCCCCTAAGCCGGGGTTGACGTGCTTGCAACCTGTGCGTGCCTCACAATCAGCTCGGGCGGATCAAGTCTGGAAGAGGAGGGAACGCACTGTCCGTCACCCGTTTTGACCAGACGAAGTACTCCTGCGCACCCGCGAGCCGTTAGCAAGAGGAGCGAGATCGATTGTAAGCGGTTCGGCGCACCTGTATCCGCTGGACCGACCACCCTGCTGGCCGCCCCTTCGCGCTCATCAAGTCCGTCAAGTTCGAGAGCTTGTCGGCGAGCTTGACGTGCTCTGCGGCGGCATGCATACTTGTGAGCATCAAGGCTTGTCTGTAAGGTCAATGAGACGAGAACGCACTCGCTTCGTCCGACTTGTGAGGCGAGTGGTCGATCTGCGCCTGTTTCCGCGCCTCCTTGCTCAGCGACTTGTCGTCCGAGCACTCGAGCACTGCGCAGAACCCTGTCAGCACATCACCTCGCTCGTCAGGACTCGCTTGACGCACCAATATTCGTCACGACATCCCCGAACCGCTCTCTCAGTTCCTGAACCGTCGTCTCCGTATCCTCAATCACATCATGCAACATCGCCGCCTGCAACACCTCGATGGGCGGATTGGGATGCAGACTCGACGCAGGGGAGGCAAGAAGCGCCGCCACGTGGAGGGGATGTTGGACGTAGGCGGGTGAGGAGGGCGATTTGCGACGTTGTTGGGAGTGCGCGACGGCGGCGAAGTGGGCGGTTGAGAGGAGTTGGAAGGTCAGGGAGGGGTCGGTGGCGATTGGTGTGTGGGGGAGGTCGGCGGTGAGCGACATGATGGAGCGGCGAAGAGGGGAGGAGACGAGGCGGAGAAAGGTCGGGCGAGAAAGTGTCGAGGTAGCCCGAATGGCTCGAAGAATGGACGTCGAGGGTCTGAAGTACGCCAGAGCGAAAGAAGGAGGCGTCCGACGCGAACAGTCGAGGGGGAGGAGAGGCTGTGCGAGGTCGAGGAGGCGAGTCTGCGAGACAGGCAAGCGTTGAGCGTGCCGTAACCTTCTCAGCCGTCTTTTGAGCACTGCTTGCGCCTGTCAATAGCCTCGCCAACGCCCTTGCCGCGTTCTCATCGACCTTGCTGCTCCCGAAGTGACGTCGAGCGATGAGAAAAACTCACAAGTCTGAGGGAAGGGCAAGGCTTCCTGGCGTGGCAGAGCAGCGATACAAGTCTGTGAGAGCCGTAGAAACGCTGAACAAAGCCGGGCAAGCGGTGTGAGCGGCGTGTGGTTCGTGGTTGGAAGGAGAGGAGGAGCGAGATTGTCCTCCGCCGCACACCTCGTCTCGCCCGAAGGCTTGCGCGAGGCGCTCGCCTCGCTACTATGGCTTGCAGGTTGATGTCCGGTCTACCCGTGGCGTCCCCACTGTCTGCAGCTGCCCGCTCACCTTCGCACCATCCTGCCTCGAAACACGCCCGCGACACTGCTCACAACGCCTCTCAGATGTTGCGCTCTAGCGCTGACGCTTCTCGGGTTCAGATCAGCGGAGATGTCACGAGCGGGGCCGGTCAAGGAGGAGCCGTTTTTAGTCGCTGCTCCCTCTCCCCCTGCCAGATCCTTTCCTTCGACCGACCATACCCGCTGGGTCGATTTGCTTGACCGTACCACACCAGACAACGACTCTACACTCCGGTAGGGACACTGCGCCTGCTTGCGCACGACTTGTGACGAGGCGAAGGAGGTCGCGCGCGGCTGCTTCCCTTCGCTGCGACGCTGCTCTGCGCGCAAGAGGGGTAGCGATTTGCTCTCGCCGAGCTCACCTGCTTCTCTGCGACGCTCTGTTCGTCGGGCACGGGCGTCTTAGACTCCTACTGCTCCCAGCCGAACACCGTTGCCCTCTCTTCTCTCCCGTCCTCGCGTCCTGCTCCTTTCCTCCGTACGCCGGTCTCGCCTTGATGCGGCATTCGCTCGCCCACTCGTCGTCGAGCCATACTTTGCAACCTTGCACGCGAAAGAGGCAGTCTGTAGTGAGAGAAAAGAGCAGGTCGTGCTGCTCGTTTTGTTGCGATCCCACCTGGCTTGACACGGTGCAGCACGCTCGACAGCTCGAGAGTGACTCGTGCTGGACTGCAAACACGGCTACAGCACGCGCAAACCACCCTACACCGCAGCCCATCCACCCTCGCCTCCCGCGCCGTCATCTTCTCGCCTCGACCTCAGCACGCGACACACCGCTCACCCTCGACCAGCTACAACAGAGCGAGCACACGAGCAAGCCAGTCTGCATGGCAGCACTCGCACAGCCAGACCCGTGGTGCGCGGCATCGACATCGCGCGCCCATCCTCCCGCATCTTCCTCGAGCGCATACACGGCCTCTCTCCCGCCCTCGTACCGCCGGTCTAGCTTCCCCGTCTCGCCCGACACACAATCGACGTCAGACTACCTCCCTCCCGGGCTCGGGCTCGCCCAAAGAGGGTGCGCAGACGACGACGACTTTGAGCGCGCGTCGAGCGTCCCGAGACCCGAGGACGTTCGGCTGCCGTACTCGAACGCGTCTGCGTTGGGCTTGCGAGGGATGGGACGACTGAGGGAGGAAGTGGACGCGGCGAGCAGCAGTGCGGGGTCGTCGAGGAAGGGCTCGGGCAGCTCGTTCGGGTCTGTAACGGGAGGGACGCCGCTCTCGTCGCTCGCCAACTCGCTCGTCTCTGACTACTCGACCAACCCCACCGAAGCGCTGCTGGCTCAACGAAGAGCCGCAGGCGCGCTCGAGTACGGCATGCGGAGCTTGAGCATGAGCAGCGGGCTCGATGACCGGCAGCGGAGGGAGCGGGCGGCCAAGCGCGGCGGGTGGGAAGACCCGGCTCTCGCGGCGGCACGACGAGCGTTGTGGGAAGACGTACCGGAAGACGTCGCGCAGGAGACGCAGGCGAACGACGGAGCTGGAGCTCCCGAGGTCTTTGTCGACTCGGACGAGAACGCCTCGAGCGAGAACGCCGAGGACGTCGACGCGGCTGAAGAGTGGAAGTTGCCCGTCCCGGCGCGCGAACCCTGCCACTTGACCCTCACCCCGCGCGCACCATGCCTGCGCAACTCTCCCCTCTCTCGCGCCTCGCTCTCCCTCTCCTGCTCGACAACTTTCATCTCGACCTCGTCCGTCTCGGAAGACCGCAACGGCCGCCTCTCGCCCTCTGCAGCCTCAACAGCTTCAACTTCCGCTCCGTCCGTCACCTTCGCGCGCGACCCACCCACGACTTGTCCGACCTACTCGAAAGAGGCGTACGAGCGAGGCGGCGACGCACCGGTGGAGAAGTTGTCGATCAAGGAGTGGATCGAGTTGCAGGGTGTGAGGGAGGCGGTGGGCGTTTGGAGTGGAAAGATTGGAAAGTGGCAAGAGTGCGAGGAGGTCAGGAGCGAGGGCGGAGTCGAGTCGCGTAGCGAGCAGCGACGGAGGCGCAGTAGTGCGTGTGAGGCGCTTGCAGGGAAGGACGGAGGGGACGGGTCGTGCGAGATCGCGACGGGCGCGAAGACACCTGCAGAGGGAGGAAACCAGGGAAGGACGCCTTGTCCGCTCGCGGCGGTCGTCGGCGTCGTCCAAGTCGCTCGCAGCGCACCAAACTCGCCTATCGAACAGACTAGCCTATCGCTCTCCTCGCCCTAGTCGTGATTGTATCGATTCCTCTCGCGCATCGTGTATAGATCCGCTCTCTCTCGACCTTGATTTTGTTGACATCATCCCCTCTCGCACTTTCTGCTACGCATCCCCAGCAACAGACACTGCACTTGACCCATTCGCACACCTCTCTCTCGCAGCCGTGGATAGTAGCAAGTCTATTCCAACCCGTCTCCATCCTAGTCCCTGACAGCATACACCGTATTGCTCACCTCATTCCACCTCTCCCTGTCCACTGCCCACCTGCCCGCAAAGTCCCTCTCGAGCGCATGGAACCTCCGTCCGACAATCACGAAACTATGCAGCGGGCCTCCGAACGCCTCTTCGTCCAACTCGCTCAGTTCTGCGAGGGTGCCAGCGACGAATCTCTGAGAGGGGGCGCCGACGCGCGAGGCGGAGATTGCGAGTGTGGTTGAGGGGTCGAGGGAGTCGGCGGAGGCGAGTGAGGGGGAGGAGTCGGAAGAGGCAGAGGGGGAGGAGTCTTCGAGGAGCGAGAGGAGTTGGGAGATGGCGGTTGGGACGGACATGTACCGAGGGGGCTCGTAGATCTTGCGGCCTCTGCGATGGACAAACTCGGTCAGCGCAAGAGCGGGAGAGGGAAGAGCTTCGGAACGCACCGCGCCAAGTTCTCCTCGCTCTGCTCCTTGACTTTGATATCCAGCAAGCACAGCGTGTGCAAGCCAAGCCGCATGTTCTCCCTCACGCGCTCGAGCCAGCTGTCCGGCCGCCACGAGTCGGTAAAGAACGGGATCGAGACGGTCTGGCCGTAATTGTAGAGTGCAAGGCCGAGCGCTCCGACGGCGTTCATGACAGAGGCGTTGTGAATGACGGTGTAGGGGATCGAGAGGGCATCCGCGCGGAGGAGGAGGTCGGCGTGCGTCGTTGCGCTGCGGCAGGCAAGCCGTGAGCTGGGATTCGGGCGCTGTACAGCCGCGCACGCACCCGAAGGGATCACCGACGACTAAGAATGCCACATCGACCTTGTCTGCGTCCCGCAGGATCTCATCCGAGTCCATCTCGACCATATCCCGGTCCGCAACCACGATGTCCTTGCCGTAGAACGCATCCTAAGGACGTCAAGGAGGTCAGCTAGACTCAGACGAAAGTAAATTTATCCAACGCACCAGCCGCTCCTTCCCGACTCCCAGAATCGAGGTGTACGCCTCGAGGTAGACCCGCTCGCTGCCCTTGATGGCCTCCATCCCTCGCACTGTCACATCCTTCTCGTCGTGGAGACCGAGACCGACCAAGTAGAGCATGTCTGTTGTGGATGCGAGTAAGCGAAGCAGGCCAGAGGGTGTCGTCGCGGAGGTTGCGCCGAGGAGTGATGAGGATCAGGAGGGGGAGAGAAAGGTGAAAGGGCGGGTCAGCGGGCCGCTCGGCCAGCCTAGACTGTTGCTCAGACTGTCACGCGAGCCAGCAACGGCGAGACTGACCTTGTTCTGCGGTGTTGCGTCGCGCTCAGGTCCAACCTCCTCCTCGAGCTCACGCTTGACCTCAGCCCGCCACGCCTCGCTGCGACAACTGTTGCGAGCTGGCATGTTTCGAGCTGTCTTCATTCAAATGCCTGCCTTGCCACTCTGCGCTCACCGTAGAGCTCGCAACGTACTTCCCGCCTCGCCTGACCTCCTCAGCATTAACCGACTAGCGCTCGGCAGCCGTCAAGTGTGGGACCCGAGGATGCCCTGGTCGACATTGCAGCGTACGGCAGCGACGCAGGGAGGCGGAAGCTGAGGGCCCGGCGGGGATCTTGGGGGAATTGCTTTCCGACGTTCGCTTGGACGGTTGCTCGCAGACTCGCTGCTCGATGTGCGACAGCGAGGAGAATCAAGGTCAACTGCACGCTCGTCGGCCGAATGAATTGTTCGGCCCTTTCTGCGACGAGGTAGATGCTCTTCCGCGCTCGTGGAGGAGACCAAGAGGTGGTGCCCCTCGATTGTCCCCGCCGTCGAAGCCAGCAGCTTTCTTTCTTTTCTGCTTCTGCAGGACGCTGCTTCGACACATGTCGCTCGCTCAGGTTCTCGACCTCGCCTCAGAGCACCTCGCGCTGTCGCTCGGCCTCACCGTCTTAGCCTCGCTCGCCTCGTGGGCCGTCTACAATGCCTTCTTCTCGCCTCTCGCGGACGTTCCAGGACCGCTCTCCGCACGCCTGGGTCTCGGCAGCTGGATGAGCAATCGAGCACTCTCCTACGACATGGGCTGGAAACTCGCCGAGCAGCACGACAAGCACGGCGCCGCAGTCCGCGTCTCGCGGAACATGGTCTCGCTCGTCGACCCCTCCGTCATCGGCGAGATCTACCGGTACGGCGGCAAGTTCGAGAAGACGTCTTTCTACAGCTACTTCGTGCGTCCCTCCTGCTCCGATAATTCGACATCCCTCGCGCTGACAGCATCCGTGCAGCGCGCCGACAAGCCCTCGCTCATGTCCATTCTAGACAACCACAGCCACGCTTTGATGCGTCGTGCCGAGTCGCCAGCCTACACGATGACCCTGCTCGTCGACCTCGAGGAGCACGTCGACTCATGCCTCGACGACTTGGTCGCAAATTTCGACAAGGCGATTGTCGCCGGCAAGGGAAAGGGTACTGTCGACATGGGCGAGATGATGCAGCTCTTGGCGATGGACGTGATTGGCGAGCTTGCCTTCGGCGGAACTTTCGGGCTTTGCAAGGCGGGCAAGGACACACAGGGCTTCTTACCCATGCTCGAAGCCTTCGTCGACGTTTGTTGCCTCTGCGGCGAGTGCAGCTTCCTGTACTATCCCTCTCAAAGCGCTGACTCGTCTTGCGCAGGCACGCAACCATGGGCCGGTCTCCCGCTCATCGCTTTTTGCAACTGGAAAGTCGGCGCACAAGGTCCTCAAGCTCTTGCGTCCAAGTCGTCGAAGGCAGTCAAGGACCGGCTCGAGCAGATCAAGAAGGCGTACGAGACGGGTGACGAGCCGCGGCGGGACATGCTGAGCAAGCTCGTCATGGCGAAGAATGCGGACGGGTCGCCGTACTCGATTCGCCAGATCGAGGTCGCTGCGAGCAGCATTCTCGGCGCCGGATCCGACACGACCGCCGTTGTGCGTAGACCGCCTCTGCTTTTGTTAGTCTGCCGTACCTCGTTCTGACCGCTTACTACCTTCGCAGACGATGCGCGCCCTCCTCTACTTCATCGTCCGCGACCCCGCCGTGTACGCCAAGGTCATGCGCGAGATCGAAAACGCCTTCGACTCCGGCCTCCTCTCCCTCCCAATCAAGTACAGCGATGGCACCAAGCTCTCCTACTTTCAGTCCTGCCTGAAGGAAACCCTCCGACTTCATCCGGCTGTACCCTGGACCCTCCCCCGTGTCGTACCGAAGGAAGGCGCCGTCCTCGCCGGTCGCTACTATGCGCCCGGTACCCAGGTCGCCATGTCGCCCTTCGTCTTCCATCGCCGCACCGAGGCTTTTGGCCCTGACACCGCCGTCTTCCGCCCTGAGCGATGGCTTGAGGCGACCGAGGAGGAGAAGAAGGTGATGGAGCGGAACTTGATCACGTTCGGTAGCGGTTCGCGCGTCTGTATCGGCAAAGTGCGTCTCTCCTGTCCTGCTTCCGCCTTTCTGGCGACTAACCCGTGACATGAAACAGAACATCTCCCTGATGGAGATCACCAAGGTTCTCCCGACGCTCCTCTGGAAGTACCGTTTCTCCTTCACGCCTCGAAACCAGCCCAACTCGCCTCACAAGCTGCCCGGCCGCGCCGTCGACGGCACTCTCGACGACAAGGAGCCGTGGCACGTCAAGTCGCAGTGGTTCGCGGTGCAGCACGACTATTGGGTCGACGTTGAGGAGCGGGGCGACTCGTGAGGAGGAGAAGCGGTTGCGAGGCTCTCACGTGTGAGCAAGTCGTCCTTGTGGTGCTAGCGGACTCCGTAGATATGCATCGTTGTCGTGTTGTCGAAATCAGGTTCCACGTTTCGAAGGCACGAAGGTTTGGGTTGCCTCGTGTGGAGGATACAAGCGATGCCAATGCTGTACAGTAGTCGAGGGTATAACGAGAGAGAAGACGGCTACATTCAGACTTTGGGAAGCTCGTGCGCATGGACGCCATTGACGCCGTTCGTCACCGCCTTGACCGGTTTGCTCTTGACAACCTCCTCCAGCTTCCTCTCCATCGCCTCGCCCTCAACGCCAGTCGCCCTCGCCTGCGGTTCCTCCAACACAAGCTTGTCGAGAATCGCCTCGACGCCTCTGTTCCCTCCCAGCCGCGCAACCTCATCCCTCGCCTGCTGCGTCAACTTGCGCAACACCTCGCGCGTGTACGCGAAGGAGCCCGTCCGCGTCTCCATGTAGCTGACAGCGTACTCTTTCGGACCGGGAGAAGAGGGCCGCTCGCGGAGGATGTTGAGGATTTGGCGGTTCGAGGTGTCGGAGCGGATCGAGTGGACGATGGGGAAGGAGAATTTGCCTTCGGAGAAGTCTTCGCAGAAGCCCTTGTTGTTTGCGTACTGTAAGAATGATGTATGAGCAACTTTGGGCAGCTCGGAGCGAGCGGAAAACGCACCTCGACCGATTGCAGGTTCACGTAGTCGTCGCGAATCTGGAAGATGATGCCGATCAGGTTGGCGAGCGGGACGTAATCTCTGGGAGCACAATCGTCAGTCCTAATCTATGCGAGCGGAATTAAGCCAGCGCACCGTGGTGCTGCAGGCGAAGCGGCCATCATCAACTTGATCGCGATGCGGAACAGTCCTCCCGTCTCTGCGATCCCGACCGAGTCAGCGCACGCCGTATAGAATAGACTCGCACGACGCACTGTTGTTGACCATGTCGATGTACTCCGGTTCTGTCGGGCAGATCAAGTTCTCGCGCCAGAAGAGGTCCATCCCTTGGCCGCGATGCAGGTTCAGCAGCTCCTCTGCGGGGATCGCGTCAGTCTCCAAGGCTTCGACAAGGTTGAGGCGAACCCACCGGTGACCATCTCTTCGACCTTGATGCCCGGCCGCGGGTGTATCCGCTGGAGTTCTTGAAACGCGAGAAAGTAGACATAGTTGGCCGAGTTGATCGTCTGGGGGATCCCGTAGATCTTGTGTGCGACTGCAGGACGGCGCACGGGATCAGTCACTGCGATGAGAAGCGGCTCGGAGATCGGGGACTGACCAGGCATGCCTCGACGGAGGTGCGAGTCGTCCTCGACGTCGTCCATCCTGCGGGAATCGACGCGGATCGTGAGCACCCGGTATTGCTGGACAGCGAGAGTGTCTCGAGAGCGCACAGCAGGCTGGCCGTGTGCAGCATCCCGACGACTCTCTTGACAATCTCGAGATCGACGTCTGCGACACCCATCCACTGGTTGAACGCCGCGATGAGCGCCGAGCGCACCTCCTTGCCCGGGATCGAGGCGAGGTAGGTGTACGGCTCTGTCAAGACCTGTCCTCGAGCGTGTCAGCGCTGGCTTCGACGACTCGCGAGGATGTGGGGAGGCGACGGCGGTGCCGGGCGGGCGCACCTGCTCCTGCGCGGGCTGCCACGACGGCGTGCCCTGCACCTTGTCGATAAAGTTGTCGTACCAGTCCAGCGACATCCTCGAAGAAGAAGCAGAGAGCGAGAGCAGCGGGAGCGAGTGAGATGGACGAGGGAGAGCATGCGGATCTGGCAGCGACCACCTCGTCGACTGCCGCTGGAAGGGCTGCTGTGCTGCTCAGAGTGCTCTGCATGGCATGATCCGCCTGCTCAGCCAACACCGCTTCCCGCTCGCCATCGTCGGAGCCGCCCTCATCCTCCTCGTTCTCTCGGCGCTCGCTTTGCGCTCGTCGTTCGACTCGCCAGACGCGCACAACGCACTCTGGGCACCGGGGAGTGTCGGACTCGTGTACGGATCGAACGGGCGGACGAACGAGGGCAGAGAGGCGTTTGCGCAGACAAGTTCGAAGGGCTGGGAGGAGGACGTTGCAGATTCGCTCAAGCATGGAGACGTGATCATGCCAAAGCTGGGGAACGCGACGGCAAAGTGCGTAGTCTGGGCTCCCGAGCGCTAGGCGTCAAGCTGACCTTTGTCTCCTGGCAGAGCTGAACTAGGTCGGGCGTCTTGGGTGCGTCAAGCTTCCGACTTTTATTCTTTCTATCAAGCTAACGCTACTTCCGCAGAAACTGCTACACACGATGGCCGCCCGCTTTCCCGAGAAGCCGACGGAGAACGAGCGCGACACGTTCAAGTCGTTTCTCTACCTCTTCTCGCGGCTGTACCCTTGCGGCGAGGTGCGTCACCCTTCCAACACTTCTACAGAAGACCAGAACTGACAACCTTGGCTTCGCAGTGCGCAGCGGAGTTCCAGCAACTCCTGAAGAAGCACCCACCTCAGGTCAGTTTCGCTCGTCCTCGTCTTCTCACTCATCGGTTCTCACATGGGCAGCGAGATGCAAGGGACAGATCAATGACTGACCTGATCCGTATCCGCAGACCTCCTCTCGCGGCTCCGCCTCCCTCTACCTCTGCCACCTACACAACCTCGTCAACCTGCGCCTCGGCAAACCCGAGTTCGACTGTGGCGTCAATCTGCGGGACGTGTATGATTGTGGATGCGCGGATGATGAGGATGAGGAAGGCAGGGTAGGAGGCAAGAGGCGGGAGGAGAAGGAGGAGGGGAGGAACGTAATAGCGGCGACTCCACAAGGTGAGAGGCGGGATCCGGATACAGGATTGGAGCTGGTCGGTGGTTGAGGCAGCCTGTTACGCTCGCTCAGATGAGCCGTTATACCCTCGCTATCGTTTCGCGCACGTCGATACCCCTCGCATCCCTTTCGTTTCTCGCTTCTGCAACTCGCATCGTTCGTCCGGTATCGTGTATGCGAGTCGTCGAGTGCTACAATGTTGCGTGTACGGAAAGAGTGGTACAGCTAAGTACGAGCCAAGGGATACTACAAGTCATGCCTCGAGTGCATTCCAACGCTCCTCAGTCCGCTCATCACCGCTTCTCCACCGCGCCGCCCGCCCCATACTGCACCGCAGTCGACGCGCCCTGCACCCCTCCAGCGTACGAGCCCTCGCCGGCGAATCCGCTCTTCTCCCTCTCCGCCTGCTCCCGCGCCGCAACGTCCTCAATCTGCTTCAACTCTCCTTGCTCGTTTGTCAGATACAGAGTGGAGCCGTCCGCCTGTCATTCACGACGAGTCAGCGGTGACGAGAGAGGGGGAGGAGGAAGGGGAACGGACCATGCGAGCTTTAATAGCTGATTTGCCGACGGCTTGGACGAGGGCTCGACGGCCGATTCCGCGGGCGCTGGAGAACGAGACACCGGTCAGTAGTGAAGTTGCGGGAAGGGAGAGGGACGGCACGCACTCGACGTAAACGAGCGCAACGTCTGCGTCTCGATCAGAACGTCAGCGGTCTGACAAGCGGATGTAGCGAGAGACAACGTACGCTTCACGCTTGAACCGACGTTGTCTACGACTCCCCTCGCTTCAGCGCCATACTTGTGGTGGATAACCTGACTCGCGGACTTTGTGCCCGAGTCGACAAGGGCTTTGCCGCTGTTCGACGAGTAAAGTCAGCGAAATCGGTCTATGGAGGGAGAGATGAAGGAACGCACCCGGTCTCGAGGTGGTCGGCGACGGTGTTGACGGCCACCAGGGTCGACGCGACGGCTTTTTTCCAGCCCGTCGGAGCCTGGCCACCTGGACTGCCTGCGACGGATCGCGGCGTCAGTTTCCGAACTCATGGAATGGACGGATAGAATGCCTTCACACGCACTCTGCACACCCGTGGCCTTTCCAATCCTCTCGCCCAGCTTGCCCGCCATGTTCGCAACTGCGCCCGCCGCCTTGCCGCTATACACCGAAGCCTGCTGCGTCCACCTACTCCCCTTCTCAAATGCACCGCGCGTCGAATCTTTGAAGACAAGCGGGGTCTGCGTCGCAGGCCTCGAAGCGACGTATTTCCCTGCCCCGCGCTCGAACGCGCGAGAGAGCAACTCGGATCCGACGACGATCCCGTGTGAGACGGTGTTGGCTGCGCTGATGATGGACGAGTTCGAGGGGTTCGCCGCGGGGTTGTACGCTGAGACGGGTTTGACCGAGTAGGTGATCGTGCCGCCGTGTCCTTCCGCACTCGCACTTGAACCGGTTGGGACGAGCGAGTCGATCACGACTGCTTCGTGGCCGTCGATGTCGGTTGCTTTCCCACCTGACAGAGGGGTAGACGCATCCTGCATCCGCCCGCTCGCGACCGCCTCGTCCTCCTTCAAGTGTGCCCCACCCTCGAGTTGCCCGATCACCCTCCCCGAGTTCTCATCGACGAGATACAGCTGATTAGGTTGCGGCGAGGCGCTCCTCGACGAGTTGGCCGATCCCTCGCCTCGATAGAGCCCGTAAAGGGCCGCCTCGAACGTCTCCCTCGTCTCTGGCTCGACGCCCGCGCTCGGGAGCGTGAGCTTTATCCACCCGTTCTGCACCTGTTTCTCATCTACCTCTCCGCGCAAGAACGAAGGAGAAGTCGCTGGGCCGAGGACGTCGATTGTGTTTGGGAGGATGTACGACGAGGGGGGCACGGCTTCGATTCGCGCGGACGAGTTGGAGAGCGAGATGGGCATCGAGAAGGAGGGTGATGGGTCCGTCGGAGTCGTGAGAGTCAGGACGAGCCATTCTGTCGGAGTCGAGGTGGAGGGCGAGGATTCGGCGTAAGGAGGAGGAGAGAGTGCGGCTGTCGACTCGCCAAATCGAGGCGGCGGCGGAGGGGGGACCCGTCGGCGTGTTGAAGTCGCCCCGCCAGTCCCGCGAGACGCGAGTGCAAGGTGAACTGTCCCCTCGAAGAGCAATACTCCGTCATCGTCGCGAGTCGAGAGATGCGCGAGCTGGACGCCGTGTGCGCTGACGAGGTGCGTGTGCTGCTGTGCTGCCATTACTCGCTTTGTAATCACCCAAGGCTTAGCAAGTTTGTAGCCTTTGAAGGCGAAGAGAACGGAACGAAGCCAAGCCGCGATCGGACCAAGGACAAGCGGGTGCACCGCCTCGTCGAATTGCAATCCATCCATCTAAACAGCCAACGACGGCCGCTTCCTCCTCTTCCCTGTCCCACCCTGACTATCCGCAACGGCCACGCGCGCAGCCTCGGTCGTAGCCCACTCCAACCGCTCCTTCACTCGCTCAAACGGCGGACCGACGAGTTCGACGTCCGAAGCGAGACAGGCGGTCCACAGGTCTGCGATGGCGCGATCGTCGTGGTCGGAGGAACAAGGCGGGAGGCAGTCCGAATCGGTCGGAGCAGAGGGAGGGTGCAGGGCGAGGTGTCGCAGATGAGGGAGTCGGCTTGACCCGTCGCGAACGAGCGCGATGAGGTGCGCGGGCTTGATGAGCGCGTGTTGCGAGAGTGAGAGAGAGCGGAGGTGCGGCGTTGTCGTCGAAAGCGAGGCGGGTGTGGAGGGGGAGACGAGCGCTGAGCCGGAGAGGGCGAGGTGCGTCAAGTTTGGGAGATGAGGGAGAGCGGCGTCGAGTGCGTATGGGGAATTCGAGAGGTGTAGAGGAGCTAAGCGGATAGGCGAGCGAACTGGAGAGTGAGGCGGAGAGCGGGGAGGACTTGGCGGAGGAGATGGCCGTCGAATCGACGTCGATTCCGGAACGACGACCTCGAGCTTGCGCAGCCGTCTCCCGTGCATCTTGAGCGCCTCGACGAGCCCGTTGCCCGAGTATCCCGAGCACTTGACGACCTTGAGCACCTCGAGCGATCCCTCCGCCATCTTCAACACCTCCCGCAAGTCCTCATCCTCAAGATGCACCTCCTCCAACTCCAACTTGTGCAACCTCGTATCCCTCATGCGAATGCTGGAGCTCGCGGACCCCTCGAAGGTATCGCAAAGAGCAGAAGCAGGCAAAGGCAAGTTTGCGAGTCGGAGACTGCGCAGGCTCGGACAGTTCGCGAGGCAAGCTCGGAGCAGCACGTGCGCTGGGGCAGCAGTAGAGTCCGGTCCCTGGCTCGGCTTGGGAGCGGGCGAGAGGGACCGAGTGCGTGCGAGTGCAGGAGGAGCGGACGGGAGGGTATCACCCCTCGCTCCGTCGCTCGTCCAGGGCAGCAATGCGTGTGCGCGTGCATTTCCAGGACTTGCCTGAGCAGAGTCTAGGACGAGCGAGTCGAGCGAAGCGACTGCTTTTCGCGACTGGGCGAGGAGCGCCACTGTCTCTGAGAGCGACAGAGCGACGCCTGTCAAGCGAAGTGCGTCTAGCTCTTCTACTGCGTCGAGTGCGCGTTCGACGTCGGCGAAGGACCAGGGTGGCGCGGACTTGTCGAGTGTAAGTCGGCGAGTGCGCGCCTTGACGACCCGAGGTGCTTGATC
The DNA here is from genome assembly GCF_000320785.1 of Rhodotorula toruloides NP11. Taxonomy (NCBI): domain Eukaryota; kingdom Fungi; phylum Basidiomycota; class Microbotryomycetes; order Sporidiobolales; family Sporidiobolaceae; genus Rhodotorula; species Rhodotorula toruloides. The sequence continues at coordinate 30,425 of NW_015622979.1, read as the reverse complement.
GACGAACGCATCGAGCTGCGCGCGAGTGGCGAGCGTGACGGCGGAGTGTACGACAGGCGCTAGTTGTGCGTAGAGCGCGGGCGATGCCGAGGCGAGGTGGATGAGCGGGCGCGGGTGAGGGAGGTGCTGTGAGACGGCGAGGAGGACTTCGAGGGGCAGTCGTTCGATGGCGCTGAGTGTGGGCGTCTGTGTCGCCATGGCTGGCGGTGGATAGCAGCCTCGAGCGGTGTGAGCGAGTGGGAAGAGTGAGGGAGGTCCGGGTTGACAGGTCGAGGAGGAGGTCCCCCTGTCACAGCACTCCCCTCTCTCTCGCTGAGCCGCATACTCGTACAGAGGAGAGCCTAGCAGTGGCAGACGCACACAGCAACATCTCCAAGTCGAACGAGGACGCTGCCAGCGAGGAATCGCCGCCGACTTCACCGAACAGACGCACTTGGCGACCTCAGCTCGCTCACACGCTCATTACAGCTCCTGTGACTGCAGTGGACGACGGGATGGGCCCTACGGACCACGACGGACACGCGGAACCCGCTCAGTCGCGCCCCATCCGTCCCTTCTCCTCCTCGTTTCCCCCACACCATCCCTCATACCAGCCCATCCCGCGCTCGGACTCGCCCAGCCAACGCACGGCCTACTCCGAGCGCCAAAAGCGTCCCTACGACGACGACCGAGACCCGGAAGGAGAGGTTGGGTACGCGGTCGACGGGCCTGAGCAGTTCGGCGCGAACGCGGGTGGAGGGATGGGTTGGGCTGCATCTGTTGCTGAGTTGAGGAGGGGACGTGGTGGGAGAGGGAGGGTGCTGCTTGGATTGGCGGGACTCACGCTCGTGTACTTGATGTGCGTCCGGTTCTCCTCCTCGACGATGTCGGAGAACGATTCCCTCGTTCGCCGGGCTATTCTCCTTCTCTTGCGCTTGCTGACACGCTCCTTACAGTCACGAAGCCTGGGCGCAACCCTCACAACGACCCTGGCACGCCCCTCCACCCCTCTCCGCCTCCTCCTCGACTCCCGCTCCCGCTCACGCAGGCGGTAACGACCCTCACCGCGGCATCTTCTACGGCGAAGCGCCCGCAACTGCATCCCCTACCTCCTCTCCTCGCACCTCGACGACGACTACTGCTCCCATCGCCCGCCCGACGCTCGACGAAGCCCAACTCCCCATCGTCGACCTCTCGCAATTCATCAAACCTCCTCGACCCGTTCCTCCTTCTGACCCTGACCCCTGGGCACACGTAGCCGACAAGCGCTTCCGCGGCCGTGAATGGTTGAGTCCTGAGCGGTTTGGAGGCGAAGACGAAGGGTGGAAAGAGGTTGCTCCGCCGCCTGAGCGGACGAACCCGCCTGCGCGGTACCTGCTCAAAGCTTTCGAGTACGCGGCGAAAGTTGCGGGTCGCGCGCCGGACGGACGGAAGTGGACGCTTGGAAGGGGAGTGGGATTCGATGAGCGCACTGGTCGGCCGAAGATGGTTGATCGCGGTGTGTTGAAGTTGGGAACTGAGGCGGGGTGGGTCCCGCCTAAGCAGTTCGCGGCTGCCGAGTTGGGTACGGGAAAGGTGGGCGAGAAGAAGATGCGGAGGGTACAGGCGGACGAAGTGGTGGACGAGTCCGGCGCGAGCGAGGAGGAAAGGGTGGTCGAGGAGACGCGTCGGAGGGAGTGGGTCAAGAGGGCGTTCATGCATGCTTGGGAGGGTTACTCGAAGCATGCGTGGGGGCATGACGAGCTCGCGCCCGTCTCGAACCTATGGTCGGACAACTACAACGGTGCGTGTGGCTTTTCTTCTCTTCGACTCGCCGGCTGACCATTGTTCGACGCAGGCTGGGGCGCGACAATCGTCGACAGTCTTGACACGCTTCTCATGATGAACATGTCGCACGAATACAACTTCGCGCGCGAACACGTCTCGCAAATCGACTTTACCTACCTCGTCCCGTCCGGCTCGCGCACGTTCTCGACAGACCTGCCCGACCTCGAGGACATGGATGTTGCGGATCCAGACAAGGCGGACGGGTCGGAGCAGCCGCCTGCGCAAGGGTGGGTGGACTCGCGACTGGGGAAGGAGAAGGACCAGCACAGTCCGACCACGATTCCCTGGTTCGAAACGACAATTCGCTACCTCGGCGGCCTCCTCTCCGCTTTCGAACTCTCCGGCGACCCGCTCATGCTCGACCGCGCGACCGAATTGGGCTATTGGCTCCTCCCTGCTTTCGCGACCGAGTACGGGCTGCCTCTTGCGCGGTATGCGATCGGCACGAATCCGGATGGACAGAGGACGGGACGGTTGACGTTGGCGGAGGTGGGGAGCATGACGCTCGAGATGACGAGGTTGAGCCAGTTGACGGGCGACGAGACGTACTACCGAGCGGTGAGCACGCCTCTGCTGTCACCGTTCGAGCATTGCTGATCTCGACTGCTCGGCAGGCCCAACGAGCAATGGACACGCTCGACAAGCACATGTCGCCTGCTCAGCCTCGACCGACGGACCCGAAGGCAGCGGCAGGACCTCTCTGGCGAGGTCGACTCGGCACTCTCCTTCCCTCGCAATTCGATCCGGCCTACACTTCCAGCCTTCAGGGCGAGTATACGTTTGGCGGGCTCGCAGACTCTTACTACGAGTACCTCGTAAGTCCCGCCTGCCGTCTCGCTGCGAAACAAGCTGACTGCCTCGCTTTGCAGATCAAGCAAGCGCAACTTACGCACTTCTCGCTCGACCAATACCCGCGCATGTACCGCGAGGCGATTGACTCGGCGTACGAGTACCTCGTACGGCCTGTCGAGGTCGTGCCCGGCAGAAACGACATGACCATCATCGGCTCGATGAGCTACGGGAGCTGGAAGCCCGAGTTGCAGCACCTCACTTGCTTCGCTGGCGGAATGTGAGTGCTCCCAAGCCCTCTCACTTCAGGCATGCGCTGATGCTACGTTTTGCAGGCTCGGACTCGGCGCCAAGTTGCTCGACCGCCCGCACGACCTGAGAGCTGGCGTGAATGTGCGTCTTCCCGGTTCTTTCCATATCCTTCTGAGCTGACTCGCGAGGATGTACAGGTCACGAACGCCTGCACGTGGGTGTACGAATCGTCTGCGACAGGCGTCGGCGGCGAATCCACGCTTTTCTATGAGCGGGATGAGCCTTCGCGCTTCGTCGTCATCGACCGGCCTGGTGCGCTCGCCCTCTCTTTCTCCAGCGAACGTTACTGACCAGCTCCTTGCACTCAGACGGCGCTGGCAAGGTGTACGTTCCAAGGTGTATCCTCGTCTCCGCCGTTCGAAGCTGACCTTCCCAAACTCCTTCTTCTCAGCCGTTCTCCTCGCGGCTCTCCCGTCGGCGTCCGCTCGCAAAACAAGCGCCAAATTGGCCGACCCGAGACCATCGAATCCGTCTTCTACATGTGGCGCATCACGGGCAACCGCAAGTGGCAGGACGAGGGATGGAAGATGTTTGTGCATTGGGTACAGCATGCGATCACCGAGTCGGGCTTGTGAGTGGCCGACGTTTCCTTCTGATGCTGGAGAAGGGCTGACGAGCTTGCTTCCACGTCTACAGCGGCACCATCCGGAACACCCAGATGTTACCGTCCTCGCGCGACGACTCGATGGAGAGTTTCGTACTCGGGTGTGTTGCGCGCTCCAGTCTGCTGCAAGCTCCTGTAAACGACACTGACGTCGTTTTTCCCGCAGAGAAACGCTCAAGTACTACTACCTCCTCGTGCGTACCATCTTGCTCCGTCCCTCGTGCTCCGCACGCTCACCCGGCTTGTCTTGCGCAGTTCTCGCCTCGCGACTTCATGTCCCTCGACGACTACGTCTTCAGTACCGAGGCGCACCCATTCTGGATCGCCCGTCCCTCGGCTCCTCGTCCGCCCGAACCGCTCTGGACGGGCCCCGACCGCAACACGCCCGCCTCCTTCACCACGCAGCTAGGCGAGGGGACGTGGGTGCAGAAGTGGGCAAGGGTGCAGCAGGCCGCGGCTCTCGCGCCCGAGACGAGGTGGACGAAGCCCGGTGCGGCTGCCGTGGCGGGAGGAGGCGTCAGGCCAGCGGCAGCAGTCGGCCACCCTGGCGACAAGCCTGTCAAGCGACCGACGGACGAGGAGAATGCTGCGGCCGTCCGGCAGGGGAGGCTGGAGATGGCTGAGGCCGTGCGGAAGATGGAGGACGCGAAGAAGGGGTCCGCCTGAGGGGTGGCGGTCTCTCGCATGGTTCTCTTGCTTACAGTCGGAGTCCTTGTTGTTCTACTATACTCGCTGCATCGCATCGTTCTCTCGCTCGTCTTCATCCTCGATGCCTTTCGCCGCACGTGACCGCAGTCCGCGCTTCCCTCGCCTCCTCTCTTCGTCAAGACCTCGCCCGCTCCTCGCCTCCTCTCCGCTCCGTCTGACGCCTGCTGTACGCGCACAAGGACTGCTACTAGGGCTTGAGCTTGCGCTGTACCGCCCGACGCTCGCCCAGCCGTCTCCCCGGTCTTGTTTGTGCCGCAGAGTCGCCGAACGGCGTCTTCTCACCCTCACTCAGGCCTGGCTGCCTCCAGTGCGTACTTGCGATGGCTTGATTACACTGACCCGAACGTACTGACATGCATTCGTACTCGCAGGGTGCCCACTCCTTTCCACCCCTCCCACATGATGCCGCCCCCCTCATCGCTCTCCAGCAACTCCCTGCCCCGCTCGAGAACCCTCCGTCCAGCCCACTCGTACAGCTCACTCACAGCCGCATCCCTCGCAACCGAATCGCCCGCCTACGTCACCGCAAAGTCGTCCCTTCAGCCAACTCCTGACCGCTCGCTCGAGTCGCTCGTTACGGCTCCTGAGTCGGCGCGTTCGTGGACGGGTGCGAGCGGTAGGGACGTCAGTCGCGAGCGTGACGACTATGGCTTGAGCGCGAAGAGGCCACCGCTGTCGGCGGGACCGTCCTTCTCTTCGTTCGCCTCGACTTCGACAACAAGCGACCTGGTCATCTCTCCGTCCGATCCCTACCCGTCGCCCTTCTACTCAGCACTTACCGCGCCATCCCGTCCGGCGCCATCTACTGCGAACAAAGAGAACGTCCCGCCGACGCAGGAGCGGTCAACTTCGCCTCACCCTCGGCCAACATCTCCGCTTCCGCCTGTCCCGACAGCGCGACAGCCCACTCGTCTTCCCGCTTCTTCTTCGTCTCAATCCGCCTTTCCCGCCCCACTGACGTCGCACAACTCGCTCGCGGCGTTCAAAGCCGCACACGGCGGCTACGCAGCCTCGTCGAGCCAAGGCGGTTGCAGCTCCGACACGCATCGCACAAGCAGCGACGTCGATCTCGACTTCGCCTTTGAGCGCGATTCGCGGCGGAACAGTGGGGCTTTCGCGCAGGCGATGCTGGAGGACGACTTGGTCGAGGAGGGCTTTGAGGAGCACCGGCGGGAGAAGCGGGAGTGGGTCGGGATCGACGTCGCGCCGATCGAGCACGATATCCCAGAGTCGCAGCTTGTGCGGAGCAGCAGCGGCCAGCTTGTCGGCGCTCGGCATGCGAGGGCAACGAGCGCTCTCGACCTTCGCGCGCAGTTCAAGGCTGCGGAACAAGCTCTGCACGGCGCTCAGTCCAGCGAGGTCGCCATTACGATGGAGGCGGATGCGCTCGAGGAGGATGAGGCGGAGCAGCGGAGGAAGCAGGAGGTGCGGGAGGGGAAGCGACCGATCGAGGGACCTCGAGCAGGTCCTTCGACAGCTCCTCTCCCCGCCACTGGACGCTTCGCCGACCGGTCCAGCAAGCGCTTGTCGGTCGGTCGAGGCTTCGCCTATCATACGACCGGCGCCGTCCACCCACCGCCGCACTCCGCCCCAGCCGTCTACCGCGCCACATTCGCTTCCCAGCAGCAACGTCCTGCCGAAGCGGCGCAGCACAAGGGCTTCCCGATGCCCCTCCGACTTCTACAGCGGACGAAGCGCTCGGCGGAAGCTCTGTTCTCGCCCGCAATGAGCGCAGCTTCCGCCTGGACACACAGAACCGGGCGACACGACCCCGGTGCAGACTCAGAACTCGAGTCAGTCGGTCCTTCGCCCTTGTTCGACTCGGATGTCGAGGGCACGAACCGGACGGCGCCGTCGACACCGAACGATACGCCCGTCCTGCAGGAGTGCTTCGAGCCAGACGACCTCGCTCCTCCCGTCCCACATCGCCTCGGCAACTCGTACAACCCCAATGCACCCTTAACTGGACTTGGGTTCGACTTTGGCGACGACGAGATTGCGAACGAGCGGTCGACGGTCGTGCCCTGGCGACAATCACGCCGCGTCTCGCTGCCGCCCACCATCGCCCGGCGTCGTTCGATCCGCCACAACGCCATCCCTTCGCTGTCCATCTCTCCGCCGCGCGAACGCCCGAGCGAGGACAGCTCGATCACTCTGTCGACCATCGCCTCGCAAGATTCGGCGCTCGACCCGACTGTCTCGCCGTCTCGTCGACTCTCGCGCCGGCTGTCCAGCTCCGACGCTGTGCAGCCAAAGAAGACGGTGTCCGTCCACTTCGACCGCCTGCCGCACTCGGCTACGGCGTCAACAGCGCTGCGAGAACCTCAAGCAGGCCCCTCTGTACAGACACCGACACACCTGCTCGTCACGCCCACGCCCAAGTCGACAGCTCCAGCGCGATCACCGTCCTTCTCCTTCAGTCCTGCGCCCCTTCGGCTCGTCAAGATCCAGCTTCTTCGCGCCGCAGGTTACACCGTCTCCGACGAAGAACCCGCTCCTGCGCCTACTGAGCCGCCTACGGATGGCAAGCCTGAAGCGACGACGCTCGATGTCGACGTCGCGCAAGCCGAAGCACGAAGACCGACCGTCTGGGAGGAGATGACCGACCTGTTCTCGACCTCCCCGGCAACATGGCTCGACGAGGTCGTGCCCGCCAAGCTCGCCTTCGTGGTGAGTGTTTCCCAAATCCTTGTTCTTATTACATGCTGACCCCAGTGTGTGACAGGCGGGCTTCCTGATGCCCTGGCTGTGGATTCTCGGCGGCTGGTACCTCAGGCCGCTCGATGGCGAGCTTCCCTTCACCCGCGGCCGACGCTGTCGCGAACCCGACTGTCGCTGCGGGCGCATCGTACGCGGCAGCGCAGTGCAGTACCACCCTTCGGGCGTCAAGAAGCGGGCATCGACGTCGGGCCAAGCGGACGAGGAGATGTACGCTGGGCTGGACCGGTGGATCTTCCTCAACCGCGTTGCGGCGAGCGGCGGAGGCGTCGTCGTTTCGGTCCTGGTCGCGGTCGCTATCTGGGCGGCGTGCACGGCTTGAGCAGGGGCGGGCATGGGGCAGGATTGACCCTTCTCGCGAGATTTACTTTCTCGCTCGATTCCGCTTACTTGTCTATGTCCCGTATCACCTATTGCAACGCATGCTGTTGTTTGCCTTCACACAAGTCCCTTTCCGAGAGTTGCGGTCATTCACTCGAAAGCAGCCTTGCGCTGGTTGACCTCCTGCACCTCGCTCGCTCTCGCTCAACTCGCTTGCTACAGCTCTGTGAACTCGTCCAGCATGCCTCAGTGGACCAGGGAACAGGTCGATGTGCGTCCCATTCTCGCTCGTGGGCTCGTCGGCGTCACCGCCTCCCACACCTCCTCTCGACTGTCGCCCGCACTCACACTCGCCGCTCGCGTCAAGGGACCGGGCCATGGGGCTGGAGGGCTCTGGAGGTGCTGAATATGGTTCTGCGGGAGGGCATCGTGTCAAAGGATCGCGAAGAGAGTCTGCGCGGCGGTCGGGGTACTGATCCTCCCCCTTCGCCCGCTCAACAGGCTCAGATCGACAAGGCGCTCAAGACTCGCTTGGAGGGGAACGAGGCGTTCAAGACGGGCGACATGACGTTGGCGCTGAGGAAGTACCACGAGGTGTTGTTCTCGCTCAAGGGTCTCGACGGGCAGCTCACGAGCGTCTATGGGCCGAGTCAGGCGCCTGCGCCGAGTGCGTGCCCTTTCGCGTGACTTGCGAGGTGTCCTGCTGACCGTTGCTGTGGGTTCTCCAGTCACGGAGGTGACGGACGAGGAGGTTGAGGCGATTGCGAGCACGAAGCCGGTCGACGATCCCGACTCGAAGCAAGCTGCCGTCAAGAGCGCGCTCCTCAACACCTACCTCAACAGCGCGGCGTGAGTGTCGCCCCCCATCCGCTTCCGAACCTCGCACTGACTCGAGGGACGACCGCAGCGTCTACATTAAGCAAGAGCGTTGGCAGCGCGCGCTCGATGCCGCTACCGCCGCGAAGAAGTACGACGAGGACAACGCGAAAGCCCTCTTCCGCGAAGGCCAGGCGCGCATCGGTCTCGGCGAGATCAACACGGGCAAGCGTATCCTCGAGGACCTCCAGGTCAAGAACGGCCCGGACGCGGCGATCACGGCTGCGTTGCAGAAGCTTGCGGCGGACGAGAAGAAGCGCGAGGAGGCTAAGAACGCGCAGTTCCGCGGGATGTTCAACCGCAAGAACGGGTCGGAGCAGTCGTCGAAGGAGAAGCCCGCCGAGGGAAAGGCGGCGACCGCCGAGGCTTCCGGTCCCGCTGCTGGCGAGACAGCGACGTTGGAGGAGGAGGAGGAGGAGGAGGGAGACGATGTCAAGGACGACTCGTCAAGGGAGGGAGCCGCGACGGAGTCGTCGAAGGTGGAGGAGCCGTCGACGGTCGCCTGATCCCTTCGCCTGCCGCTTCTCCCGCTCGCTTGATCCCTCTCTCTCCGTTCATACCCGCCCCAGCATACCCGCACAGCACATCCTCGTTTCCTCGTTCGCACCGCATGATACCGTTCGCACGTCGCTTGCAACTCGTTTCTCGTTCCTCTCGCCTCTGTCTCTCGCGCACGCTGAGGTACCGAAAAGGAGTGGGATGGCACTACAGAGAGGGAGAGGGTATCTATATCACGTAGAGAAGGCTCCGCAAAGCGAGCACAGCACAGATTAGAGCGGACGAAGGAGAGTGTCCGTCCGAGAGGAGAACCACACAAAGCGTATCAAGCGATTTCCTGTCCGTTTCCCTTCCATCAACAAGCAAGTCGGAATGCGATTAGTGCTTCGACTTCTTCGACTTGTGCTTGTCGCCGCCCTTCTGCTTCTTGGGCGGGGGAGTCGCCTCCGACTCGCTCGACTCCTCCGAGTCGTCGTCGTCCGAGTCCGAGTCTTCGTCGTCGCCAGACTCGCTCTGCGGGCGGGAAGAAGTCGTGAGCATGCCGCCTTCGCAGAGGACGCAAAAATCTCGCCGCTCAACGAGCGAAACTCGCGGACGAAAGGACAACGCTCACCTCCGACTCGACCTTCTTGGCGGGCGAAGCAGCCTGTAGAGCGTGACAGCAAGCCAGTCAGTGACTGGGCCTGCGAGGAAAAGAAAGTTCACGCTGGCGCACCTTCTTCTTCTTGTTCGAGACGTCCTCGACGGGGATGTCCTCGGGCTCGGCAGCGGCAGCCTTGGTCTTGCGCTTCTTGGGCTCCTTCTTGTCGGCGGCAGGCGTGGCGGGCGCGGGACCTTCGCCGGTCGACTCGTACAGCTCCTTGGCCTTCATGTACTGCGACTTCTTCTGCTCCGTGATGTCTTGCCAGCTCTGCGACGAGCACAACCGGTGTCAGTGACCGCGTCGTCGGAAGGACAGTCGACGCGACCGCGGAAGCAGCCAGGGTCGACGGGTAAAGGCCCGCGGAAACGAACCTTTTTCTCGGCGTCGGTCATGCTCTGCCACATCGAGCCGATCTTCTTGAGGACCTCGGAGTAGGGCAAATCGCTGTACTGCTTGCGGAAGTCCTCGCGGACCGAGTTCTGGTACTCGATGTAAGCCGAGGGAGGACGCTTGGGCGCGTTCGGGTCCTTCTCCTTCTTCTCCTTGGCGGGCGCGCGCTTGCGCTTCGTGCCGGCGGCATCGCCTTCGGCCTTGACCTGCGAGAGAGAAGCGAGCGAGAGAAGTCAGTTGCGAAGGTCAGAGAGAGAGTCGACCCGCGGAAAGTTGAGTGACTGTTTCGCAGGACGGGACGACGACGAGACGGGCAGACTCACGGCCTTGCCCTTCTTGTCGGCGACGCCAGCGCCCTCGAAGACGTCGGGGAAGGTGGCGAGGAGGGCGAGCGGGTCGTCTGCGTGGTCGAGCGACTGGGCGTAGGCCTGGATAGCGTCGTTGGCGCTGCGGTGAGCCTTTGCGAGCTCCTTGTGGAGGTGGCCAACCTGCTGGAGCGCAGCGATGACCTGTGAGGACGCGATAGTAGATATCAGCATACACTCGCTTAATGTTTTGACACCGCACAACAACATCCTCAAACGTCGACCGTCGAGCACGGGAAGGGGAGGGGCGGGAGTGTTGGGCGGGTGTGACTCACGTGGTGCTTTGCGTCGGACATGACGAGCTGGGGGTCGAGCTGGATGTTGAGGTGAGCCAGGGTGGGCAGACTTGATAAGGGCTCGAGTGTAACCGTGCAAGGTGAACAGGTTAGGCGAGGGAGAAGAGGGTAACGAAGGGTAAGAGTCAAGCTCGAGCTAACCCACCAGTTGCCTATTCCGGCATTACCCGCTGCCTATTCCAACCCAACCAACTCTATTGCTCCATTACCCAAAACTGAATACAATGCGAAACAATAGCCGTGCGAAGAGGGTCTATTCCGTCGCATCCCTTTGCTATGTACAACAAGTGTCGCACCTGCTCTACTCAGCTACTCCCTCTACTCAGGCTACCGCACACCCTCCCAGTACGCATCGTGCAGGTCCGTCGAGGCAAACGCTGTCGTCGGGCGAGGCGAGGGAGGAATCGCAATGGGTCAACATCCCGCTCCATCTCCGCTTCAACAGCTTCGGGACGAAACACGCACCTGAGAACGTCGAGTGCTCCGTCCCGACCGTGATCCTCCCGCGCGCAGCGACGACCGCTTCGAGGAACGGGCGGAACAGCCTGCCCAGCCCAACTCCGTCGAGGTCGTTCACGAGCCTGCTCATCCGCTTGACGCTCGCAACCGCGACGCCGTCGTTCCGAGCGACGTCGGGCGTGTCAAAGTCTGACAGGACGAACGTGCAGGGGAACGAGGCGAAGAAGGGCGCGAGGTTAGGGTCGGAATCGGGCGTGCGAGAGTCGGTCGCGAGGTACAGCGGCGTATTGAAGGCGGAGAAGCGGGCGTCGGTGTGGTGCGGTCGGCGGCAGGTGAGATTGCGAAGTTCGAGGGCCGGCTGGGTCGAGTCGAGGTAGGGAATGTGCGAGAGGAGGTCGTCGACTATGCTTCGCTTGACGCGCTTCGCCCGGCTCGTCTGTCGCTCCAGCTCGGCGTCGTACTCGTCCACGCTGGCCCAGCTTGACGCTGCTCCAACCGACGCCGACGAGACCGCATGCTGCGCCCGCTTGACCCGATGACCGTCGCTCCTCTTCCTGACCGCCTCCTCGCGCTCCTCACGCTCCTTACTCACCGATGCCCACATCTCCTCCCTCACGTCCCCGTCCACCCCCAACCGCTCAACCAACTCCCTCCAAGCCCGCTCCATATTCCCCCTCGCATGCCTCGAAAATTCCCCGTCCCCTACCCGCGCATGCACGCCTACGAACCCGTTCCTCGCGCGCATCCCGCCCAGTCGCTCGACGATCGCGTCTGCAGGCCGGAGGAGCCACGGCGTCTTGAACGCCATCGCTCGCGCAAATGTCTGCTCCGCACGTTCTTGCGAGGCGTCGGACGTCCAGATTCGGTTTGTGCCGAAGAGCGAGCCGACGAGGAGGACGCGGTGTGGCAGCTCAGAGAGGAGAGGGAGCGAGACGAGGCGGTTCCAGCGCGAAGGGGAGGTGTTGTTGGAGATGAGCGGGTCGGTCAAGTTGAGCGCGTCGGTGAACTGGAAGTCGTACACTTGGCGGTCTTCGATGATGTACTGCCGCATGGTAAGGAGGGTGAGTCGCGCATTCACCTCAGTCGGGTCGGAGGAAGGGGCTGCGAAACTCACGACATCGTCCTGCTTGACCTCCAGCAGATCCATCACCGCCCGCTCCCTCATATCCCAGCGATCGACCAACCTCACTCCCTCCTCCCTCGCCTTCTCGAGATCGACCAACCAATCCCACGCCAAGAACGTATCCTTGTACGTGAAGCGACACTCGGGACTATAACTCTTGCAGTCCTTCTCGCCCAAACCGGGGACGATGGGGAACCCGTCTGGACGGACTTCGTAGCCCTTTTCGCGCCATTTCGCGAGCTTGCGCTCGTTTGCGGCGGAGACGAGCGCAAGGTGCGTCGCGTTGTCAGCGACGCAGGTCGGGCAGGGGAAGGAGGTGAGGGTCGAGGGAAACGAGGCGGGCTCGTTGAGCGGTGACGAGGAGGTGAGGGTCGAGATGTTGAAGGAGGAAGGGGTCGACAGCATGATGTTGAGCCAGGATTGGCGCTGCGAGCGGCCAGGAGTAGGTTCAGCGACAGCGAGGGGCGACGGTGGAGGAGGACACGCACAAGGTCGGCGTAGTACTGCGTTGGCGTCGGCCAGCCTATCCAGATGGGCGGGACTAGCCTGCGGAAGTTCAGGCGTGTCAGTTCTTCTCCGCTTCGAGGAGCCCAGCAACAACTCACACAGTCCTGTTCAGCAGCTTGCCCAGCAACAATGCGTTCTGCAGCGCGATACGCTGGTTGTGGTACCCCGAGTGCGGGAGGAACCCGAGATACCGCTCCTCACGATCCTCCAAGTTCGGCAGTCGCGGACGAGGCAGAGGCTTGATGCGGATCTCGCTCACGGCGTCGTCGTCGACGAACTCGTCTTTGGACGTTGAGAGTGCCGACCCGATGACCGCCGTTCTCGCACCTTCCTCGTCGTCTGCCGCCGCGCCGCTTGCTGACCCGGTTCGACCGCTGGTCAAACTCCCCGCCCAGTCCTTTAGCTTCGACAACTCGTCATGCACGGCCAGCACCACGCCCTGCGGCTTCTCGGGACCGGCGTCGTCGGAGCGGACATGAAGCGAGAAAGCGAGGAGGAGGAGGAAGCAGGTCGTCGCGCCCGCGACGATCCAGGTCTTCCCCCTCGCTCGCTTGGCCGTAGGCGGGATAGGCAAGTTGTCGAAGAATCCCGTCTGTGGGCGACCATCGGCGCGGAGGGAAGGCGAGAGTGGCGTCCCAGGCTGGCTGTACGGACTGCCTGGCGTACGAGGCGACGAAGGATGGAGGAAGCGCGGCGAGAGGGGTGCGGTGCGTGGAGTGGTCGGCGAGAGGAAGGGATCGGTTTCGTCGAAGTTGTAGATGGATGAGGGTGAGAGGGTGAGCGAAGGAGGGCGGTTGGCGCGCGAGGAGGAGCGGGAGGAAGTCATGCGGTGGAGAGGGAGTGGCATGGTTGCAGAGCAGTGCGTTTCGAGTCCTCCTGCGCTCTAGGACGGCCGTTAACCCGCTTGTCTGGCTCGCACCCTTGCGATCAGAACGAGGGAACGAGCGGAGGTCGTCCTTGAACAGCGAGAACGAGCGAGGCGCAGTGCGAGTCCTGGCGCGAGTAGCAGCGTCTCAAGCAGCGTCGAACGAGCTGAAGGAGTGGCAAGAGCACGAGCAAGCGCAAGGACGATGCTGGCGAGGTGCGAGGTCGACGAGGACTGAGCGCCCCACTCTTACTCGGCGAGTGCGCGGACAAAGGAGGCAGCGTGGGCCTCGCCGTGTCTATTCTGAGACGCATACGCCGGCGTTGCGGGTGGAAGTACGAGCAGGACGAGGAGGAGGAGGAGGACAGCGTCGCCTTGGGAAGGTCGACCGCTCCGCGACAACAACGACTGGCGAGGACTGGCTTACTGGGATGCTCTGCAGGACTTGCAGGAAAGCCGACGGCGCGCGAGCCCACCCGCACAGACCCTCGACGTCTCGCTCGACCCGACCTCGCTTCCTCCCTTCTCTCGCTCTTTCGCTCACGACTTGCGACTCTTGCTCGACTGGCCAGACTGCTAAACTCGTCCTGTTCTAGTCTACACGCCTGCTACTCGCCCGACTCGCCCAGCTTCTTCCCGCGTCTCTCCCTGCTCTCGCTCCTTCCCTCGCCTCGACAATGGCCGACTCGCCCTCCGCCTCGCCTGCGCCGTCTACCGTTTTCTCCACTCCGACTCTCTCCAGCACTTTCACAACCCCGTCTACAGCCTTTACGACTCCCGACCTCGCGAAGTCGCCCTTCAGCGGATCGAGCGAGGGAGGATGGAAGTTGGTTCAGCAGGGCGGGGGCGTCCCGCCGAATGGGTTCACGCACCTCGACACGGCGTTTGCGAAGGAACAGGAAGAGGCGGGTCGAGCGAGAAGCTTGTGAGTCGTCGTAGCCGTCCGATTCGTACTCCTTTCTTGGCTTAATTCCGTTCGTCCCGTTTGCAGCGAGTGGGAGATCTACCAGCAAATCGGTGTTAAAGATTCGCAGCCTCGCCTGCGCTACAAGCGCCGCCTTGGACCGACAGAGGTCTCCTACTACCTTGGCTCGCGCGGCGAAGGCATCGAGGGCGGCGTCAACGACATGTGCGCTCCTCCTCCACTCGCGCTCGCCCAACGATACTGACTGAGTGACCCGCTGCAGGTACCTCCATATTGGCTTCAAGGCCCGCTCGAGCTTGTTGCAGCCGGACCGCCTGCTCGAAATCTGGACGGAATTGCTCAGGCGTCATACGCTGCTTGCTTCGTCCGTCGAGTTCGAGGACTACTACAATATTCGCTTCTGGTGCGTGGTCATCAGCTGTCGTGCGTTCGGGGGGTAGATGCACACGACTGACGCCGTCCGCCCGTACTTTCGCTTCAAGCTACGACCGGCCTGCGACGCCTATCGAAGCACGCGAGAAGGCGAGGTCACTGATGGAGATCCGAGTTGGAGAGTATGCGCAAGGTGAGCGGTTTCCTACAGCTACGGCAGACTAGTCGGTCGAAGCTGACTTTGCGCCTGCCTCTCGTGACCATTCGCGTTCAGGCCAGATCTCGACCCACCTTAACGGTTCTCGCACCCTCTCCGATCAGCGTCTCGCCTACCTCGTCATCTCGACCCCCGAGTCGACCTTCACCTCTCCCGACCCTTCCGCCGAACAGGAATACGACTTCTTCCTCTTCAGCACCCACTTCCTGGGCGATGGGATGGCGCTCCATGCGACGGCGAACGAGTTCTTCACGCTGCTTGCGGAGGGGTCGGCTGTGGGAACGGGCGTGAATGTCGACGCTGTGGAAACGGGCGTGAACGTCGACCGTGCTGAGGCGAAGGAGGAGCTTGATGCTTCGAAACTTGCGCCGGCGATGGAGAGTAAGCTTGTGACGAAGGAAAAGTGGGGGAGAATGGGTTGGTCGGCTGCGAAGGTCGAGTATGCGAATGAGCAGGCGAAACTTGTCGTACGTCCCGCCGTCTCTCCCGTTCCTACGAGTCTCCTCAAACTAATCCGCGAAACTCGCAGGGCGGCCACGCCTTCCCTCGCGCCCGTCTCGGTACCCGCCACACCCTCGTTCCGACCGTCTCCTATCCGGCGGAGCAAACGAAGCGGATCCTCGCCGTCTGCAAGTCGCACGCCTCGACCATCGCGCACGCCATGTTCGCCCTCTCCAACATTGCCTACCTTCGCTCGGCTGGGAAGGAGAAGGACGAGGGAAAGTTGCCGGTCATGCTCTACTCGGCTTTGAACGTCCGGCCGTTCCTCAAGAAGGAGACGAACCCGGTTGATTGGTATCACATCGCGATCGGGTACTACAAGTGCGTACTGGAGCTGCTTCTCGTGACTTCGGAGGCGAAGAAGCTGACTTTGTCCCGCCCGCAGCGTAATCCTCCCCTCCTTCCTCCCCTTCTCCGTCCCTCCCGCTTCAACGTTCTGGCACCGCTGCGTCATCGTCAAGTCCCAAACAAACCGCGCAGTCAAGACCCCCTTCCTCGCTTCGCGGGCGATGCTGATGGCGCTAGAGCGGGAGGGGAGGTCGATTGGCTGGGAGAGGGAGGACGATGAGCGAAGGGCGAGGGAGGCGAGTAAGATGGTGGAAGGGTTGGGGATTAGTGGAGTCGAGCTGGGCCAGGCGAAGGAGGAGATGGAGGAGATGAAGGAGGTCAGGGTCGAGAAGGTCGAGGAGAAGGACATCAACGTTCGTCCGAAGGCGCCGAGTACGGCCTTGATGGGTCTCTCGATGCTCGGCAGTACGCCTAGCGCTCTCTCGGAATGTCACCTGCTAGATCGCTCGAGACTCACGCTTGCGCACACGCAGACCTCGACGGAATTTATCAGCACAAGGATTATCACGGCATCCAGCTGCACAGTCTGACGACCGGCTCCCGCCAGCGACCTGGCGCAATCTTGCTCTTTGCCTACACGTTCGCCGTAAGTCGCTTGTCCGGCTTTCCACTCGTCGCAAGCATTCTGCTGACCGCTTCAATCCCCTCGCGGCCCAGGGCAAGCTGTGGATCTCGCTCGGCTACGACTCGAACGGTTTCGAGAAGGGCGCTGTGGAGAGCTGGTGGAACGAGCTGCTCAAGGGTGTCGACGAGTTCTTGCTCGAGAAGGAGGAGTGAGGGTAGACTTGGCGGCCCGAGACGCACGCACATTCGTATCACTTCTTGTCGTGCATTACATACAGCTTCTTCGTGACTCCTCGCCTCTCAATGCAAGCGCAAACTCCAAGCATCGTCTCCATGTCCCACCAATCCCGCCCTCTCCGCGTTCTCGCCCACAACCTCCCTCGCCTCCCTCAACAACCTCTCCTCGTCGATCTCCCTCATCCGTTCCTCCTCCGCCCAATCAGCAGCCGCTTCGAGCTGGGCTTCTTCGTGTGCGAGCGCGGCGGCGGTTGAGGACGCGGGCAACGCGCCGGCGAGGACTAGGTCACGAGGAGGGAGGGTGAAGCCCCAGCGTTGGAGGGGGAGGCCGATGAGGATTGCGAGGGCGAGGAAGGGGAAGAGCGAGAAGGAGAGGTAGGAGAACGTCTGTTGCGGAGAGCGATGTCAGCGGCAAGCTCCTTCGCCCAGTTTTCGCGCTTCTTGGCGAGCTCGTTGGGGGCTTTGAGGACCACAGCTTACTTGAGAGCAGACCAGCGGCGAGGAGTCAGCCGTGACGGCGGCGATACAGAAGAGGTCTGCGGGAGTAGGCGGGTTAGCGACGCTTCCTTTTCCGCCTCGCACGGGAGAGATGAGGCTCACAGAAGGCTGGTACAAAGAGGAACCATGCTGCAAGGGTCAGAAGCCCTAGCTCGAAGCCGGGAAGTTCGGGCGCAACGAGTTTAGCGAGCGGGAGGAGGAGGGCGTAGAGGATGGTAACGATGAGGTCGAACGAGGCGCTGGCTATCCGCAGCTGGCTGTACTGTCGAGGAGGTACAGCAGAGGCCGCCGTTTGAGCGCGCGCGAGAGAGGCGTAGAAGAGGATTGTTGCGATTGTGAGGAGGACGAGGGCGATGTAGAGCAGCGTGTTGGGCCAATGTACCAGGGATGCCCTGTTGAGGAAGACGCGGGTGAAGAGGACGTGGCCGATCAGGAAGAGGAGAAATGCGGTATAGAAAAAGGCGTCGCTGGTCGAGGATGCGGAGATTGGGCGGTTCGAGGGAGAAGTGTTGGCGAGCCCGGCGTGGATAGCGAAGGCGAGGGCTAAGACTGTACGCACGTAAATTTACGTCAGTACGAGTGGTAGGCAGCGCTGGGAACGGACACTCACAGACGAGAGCTGCGACAAAGACGAAGAGGTAGTTCACTCGCACCTCCCTATACCGCCAGCCGACGCCGGCGAGCGCGAGGAAAGAGACCAGGCACAATACTGCGGAGCTGGCAGCCGTCCAGTCAGCCGTACAGTGCGGACTCGGGAGAACGTAAGAACGAACGGAGCAACATCTGTCTTGTCCAGCCAGTTCCCTCCGATCAGGTGTGCGTGGATCCCTCGATACCCCGTGTCTGCGCATCGACCGGAAGCCCCGCCGCTCCACCTTGTATAGCTCATCTGCCGAAAGTTGCCAGCGTTGTTGAGTGAAGGCGAAACGGGGGAGGATGAGGGCGAGGAGGGCAGGGAGGAGGACTGGGAAGCGAGACTTGGGAATTCGAGCAGCAAAGCTCGTCGCATACAGCGTTGTACGACTTCTGAAGGCGTCTGAATGTGCGACTGACCTCGAAGTCCTCCATCTCCTGGAAGAGGCCTGAGCCACCCGGGTCCGAGGAGAGCAGCGGAGTCGCAGAGGTGCGGGGTCCTGCTGTCGCCCACCCCGACGGTCTCGAGAGCTGTACGTTCCTTTAGCATGCGACGCACTTCCCTCAAGAAGAGCGCGAAGTCGCGTGAGTCGGGAGCGATGAGATTGCGAGAATCGGGACAACGGCGTGCGGCGGGTCGGAAGCAGTCGCAATCGGCTCATACAGAGCGTGGTAGTCCGTTATCATAGCGCTTGCCCCAGCCTGGCCAGCGCGACGAGCTGTGCGGTCGCCCTCGGGATGTGAACTTGCGAGAGGAGGTCCCGCCCTCACCAACCACCCCTCAACCCGCCAGACTCGCTCGTACGCCCGCAGAAGACCGTCAAGACACTCTCACACAGCCTGCGAGGGTCGCATATCCCGCCCGTCGCGCTCCCACGCCAGCAGACCCCCTCGACGCCCCTCCCGTTGCGCCCCACCAGACTTCATCTTCTTTTCGCTATCTCGCCTGCTACGCCGCATTATGAGCGTCGACATGCAGCAGGGGGACTCGTACTTGGTCTTGGTTGACGATGGCGGGGCGGTTGTCAAGCAGTTCGCGCGGTCGCAGGGGCGAATCACCTTGGGACGGGCGTCGAAGAACGATCCGGGCACAAAGGACCCGTCGCAGGGCAAGTTCCGCTCGGACAACACCAAGGTCATGTCGAGCAGGCATGCACAGATCAGCTGGGACGGCGACTACGCCCACATCACCGACCTCGGCTCGACCAACGGCGTCGTGATCACGCGCGCAGACCAGAAGGTCTCCCTCAAGCCCAACGTCACGTACCGCGTGCGTTCTGTCCAGTGCACCCTCGTTTGACGGCTGAAGCTGACTCCGGACGATCTCGCCCGCACAGATCTTCGAGCACGACCAGATCACATTCGGCAAGCAGGTCTCGGAGCGTTCGACTGGCGAGAGTGCGCTTGTCGTCCCCTTCCTTGAATAACCGCTCACTGACGATACTCACACGCTCCCAGTCATCTGCCGCCCGATGACGTTGACGGCCAGCATCCGTTCGTCCGCCTCGATCCCGCTCAACTCGACGGCACCTCGCTCGACCGCTCCGTCCGTCCCGCTTGTCCGCGGCCGCACTCTCACCGGCGAACGCTACAACAAAGAGTTCGCCGACTGCAGCTCGGATGAGGAGGACATCGGCGCTACGCAAGCCGTCGAGGACAAGGTCGCCGACTCTCTCAAGTCGACCTCGTTCTTCCCGACCAAGCGCGGCTTCGGGCTCTCGGACGACGATGTCCTCATCAGTCCCGACGAGGAGGACAGCAGTCTCGAGCGTCTCCAGAGCGTCAACCTCAGCGACGTCGAGGTCGTCAACAACGACAGCGCTTCTCGCGCGCTCAAGCCGGCGCCGTCCGTCGTCGAATCGATCGCTGCCGCCTCGCATGTTGCCGTCTCGGGTTCGCCTGCACCAGACGCCTCGGACGTCGAGATGGTCGACGCCTCGTCCCGCCCCGCCTCGCGCGCCGACAGCCGCGACGCTCGCTCGCCTCGTCCGGTCTCGCGCCGCCTGATCGTAGACAAGGATGGAGACTACACGGAAGCTATCGATCGCTCCACGCAGTCGTTCGACCGTCCACCATCGCCAGTCAGCCCCGAGACGCTTAAGACCTCGAGCAGCCGCCTTCAACAGGACGAGGAAGCTCTCCCTTCAGAGGCCTACGAGAGTCTCAACAAGCGTCGTCACGAGCGTCTGCAACGCATGGCCGAGCTCGAGGCCAAGCTCGATTGCTTTAGGGGACCCGCTCCGCCCGCGTCGTTGCCCGACGTCGATGGTGACTCGCTGTCCGACCAGTTCGACTTCAGGAAGGTCGAATCCGACGCTCCATTTGATGGCGTCAGCGTCGCGAGCCACCTCCCGTCGCCGGTCATCTCCGAGGCGGGCGATTGGAACGAGGAGCAGGACGCCTGGCGCTCTTCGTTCTCGCCCGAGCAAGACATGACAGTCGAAGTTTCTGCGGATGTCGAGGTCGAGGAGGTCGAGGCACTTCCGTCAGGGGAAGAAGTCGCCGCGATGGTCGAGCAGGCCGAGAAGGAAGAGTTCGCCAAGACGCGCCAGATGCAGAGCCAGCTCGAATGGGTCGACTCGGACGACGAGATCCTCGAGCCGCGTCCGCGTCAAGCTAGCCCGGGCGCACTTATTGACGGTCGCCCACTCTGGTGCCCGGACGACGAGCAGAAGGTCGAGCCGCCCGTCGTCGACTACGTCGAGCCACCGAAGCCTGCTGGCGAGGCTGGGATGCCCTCTGAGCTCCAGATCGAGGCGTCGACCTTCGACTACCATGCCGACCTGCCGCCGTACGAGCAGTCGGCGGACCAGGACATCGACGACGAGGAGCCGGAGCCTGCTGCCGTCGAGCCCGCCGCTCTCAAGCACGACCTCGGCCTCGCTCGCGAAGTCCTCGTCGACTTGATGACCTTCAAGGCAGCTTCGCAGGGTCTCGAGTCGGAGTCCGAATCCGAGGACCAGCACGAGTCGGCGAGCGAGGACGAGTCGAGCAGCGAAGTCTCGGCTATCGACTATGATGACGAGGAAGAAGACGAGATGGACGACGAGGAGGAGGTTGACGAGGAGGAAGAGGAGAGCGACGGAATGAGCGAGTGGAGCGGTCTTCACGAGGTTGACGAGGAGGAGGAGCTCGACGTTGAGTTCGACCCGGAGCTCAGCGGGCGCGTCGCCATGGAGCTCGAGGAGGCGCATCAGGAGAAGGAGGCTCCGATCGAATTCGAGGAGGATGTCGAGGTCAACGCCGAGGTCGAGGAGGACGAAGCGCCCACTCCGCTCACGCGCGACGGTCGCCCCGACACCGCGGACGTGGCAGTCGTCCCTCTCACGGCCCTGGATCGCTTCAGGAATGCGCTCGAGAAGAAACTTGCAAACAAGCAACCGGACATGCAGCTGATGGAGGCTCACATCCTCGCCGAAGCGGCCCTCGTGGACGATGAGGGGATGCCGCCCTTGGTCGAGCATGGTGGCGTCGTCGATGCGGATGTCGGGGCAGTCGTCACGGAGGAAGGACAGTCGGACGAGGAAGACTTCTCGAACCAGATTGAGAAGGTCAACGCGGCGGCCGTTGCTTCCTCTCAGCTCGACGACGGTGCGTACACCCGCTTGCTCTGCGGCCTATGCTTGCGCTGACCTCGCATCCTGCCAGCAGAGACCGGCATCGGCTCGCCCCCGCCGAGCTCATCCCGCAAGCGCCGCTTCGACGACACCGGCCTCGATGATTGCGACGGAGACGAGCTGGTCGCTCTCCACGAAGACGTGCGCGACAATAACGCACAGCTTCAAACTTTGAACACGCAGGCCCTCGCGACGCTTGGCGTCGAGACGCAGCCTCTCGCGCCCGCTCAAGTCCCGGTCGTTGCCGCCGCCGCCGACAGCGCGCCGCAGGTCCCGCAAGTCAAGCGCCGCCGCCTCAACATCCCCTTCAAGTCTTTCGCGCTTGGTCTCGTCACAGGGGTTATCGGTACCGTCGCAGGCCTCGCCGCGCTCCCGACTTCCGACTGTTAAGGTCGCTCTGCAGCCGCACCGCTCCGCTTGTTCCCTTTCTGGTCATGTCCGCTTCGCCTATCGTCTGTGTCGTCTTTCATCCCTCCTACGCATCTCGCCGCCTGTCCTGTCTCCACCCAGTCTCGCTTGTTCGCCTCTCGCCTGTTTTGTCTCCCGCGTCCACCCACTGCTTGTCGTTTCTCTTTCCTGTCAATCGATGCCGCATACAGTCTTTACAGCAGCGCATCGCGCCAACGACTCTGTTCGGTCGAGGAAGGAATGAGAGAAGTGGCTCGCAACTTCGCCTCTAGTTAGCGCTGAGTCAAGGCTCTTTGGCTTGCATCGCGTGGATTCGCGAGCTGCTTGCTGAAGCCGATGACCCACCCGCTCACGAGGACGGCCGTCGAGGACGAGCGCAACTTGACGATTTTCGTTCGCTTTCCACCGCGAACAGCTCGTCTTCCTCCTTCCTCGCTCACCTCGACTCGCCAGCGTAGCTGCTTCCTCGACAAACACACACACACTGTCCACCACTCTCGAGCGCCCGCTCCTTCGCCCGACCTGGCATCGTCGCGAGCTCTCCTTCTCTCCGCCCCCACCACTTGCAACCCGAGCGACCATGCTTCCTCCGCCGCCCTCCGCAACGAAAGGCCGTGACCCGTGGCCATGGAGAGGCGCACCGCTGTTCCCACTCACCCCGGTGACCGAGAGGTGCGTCCAACTCACTCGAGTCGAGGAGAACGAACGGGGACTGACTTCCTCTTGGCCCGGACAGCCCGCCCGCTTCGAGCGCCAGCACCCCCTCACTAGAGCAATCTTCGAGCTTCGAGACCCTAAACGAGCCAAATGCCGGCGGACTGCCAGGAGAAGCCAACTTTTCGTGGGCGAAAGTCGGTTCGAAGTCGTGCGTTTCTTCTCTGTCGCTCACCTTGCCCTTCGAAGCTGACCTTCTTTGGAGCTACAGGAGCTGAGTCGTCCCGTAGGCTATCCTGTCTCATCCCGCCCTCACCGCTCAACCAGCTTCCGGTCCCTGCGACCTTGTCCTCCCGCTTCCTCCGCCCTTCGCTCCTCTCCCTTTCGTTGTACGCACTTCCGCATTATCTTCGCATCACCCATGTCATACGCGTCCCAGTAGACCGCATCTGTAGGACTAGACCACCTCGCGAGCATTGTTGTTACCCGTTCTCTCCCCCGACCAACTGCGGGCACGACCAGCTTCCGCAGGCTCAGGACTCGCAGAAACACGCTGAGAGAACAATGCAAATCATGCGATGCAAATGCGCGAGAGTCTGATGCGAGCGGGCTGTCGATAGCTACAGGTGGTCGACGAGAACATCGAGTTTTCCGGCGGAGAAGCCGCCCGCGGCTTCGCGGGCTTGGTCGAGAGCGCCTGGGAGATGGCCTAGCGTCAGTGTAGATCCGAGGTGAGGAGGAGGCGGGAGGTACGCACACTGCCAGTCTTCCTCGTCTTGCAACGAGATGAGTGCGCCGTCCGAGTCGCGGAATCTGGGAGTCATGAGCATAATGGGTTAGCTCTCGCTACTGGCGATAGAAACGAACCATGGCATTGTCTCTCACCGGATTGGCAGGTCGTACTCGCTCTTCAGCTTGAAGCGGACTCGCTCGACGAAAGAAGCCAGCGTCAAGTCGATCGGGATGCTCTGCAACGAGGCAGCGGTGAGCGCCGGGTTTGAAGGGAGCTCGACGAAAAGATGGAGGACGCACCATCGCCCTCGTCTCCTGCCGGTACTGCAACCTGACCCGAACCTTGCCCGGACCCTTCGACGATCCGCCCGCCTCGCTGCCCATCCAGTCCTGGCCGATGACGTCGTACATTGTCGTACTAGGCGGCTTCTGGTTCGCGCCTTGCGAAGCGAACGCGGGCGGCTCACGCGACGCACTTCCCTGCCTTCCCAGCTGCGGAACATTCAGGCGCGCGCTCGATTCGCCCTTCGTCGACGAGTCCTTGCGGTACTGCAGCATGCTCTGCATCCAGCCGGGGTCGGTCTCATCGTCGGGGTAGGGCGTAGGCGAGCGCGGCTCGGCGGACGAGACGGAGTTGCTGCGGCGAGAGCGCGGGAGGGGGGACTGGGCGAAGGTCGGCGCGTAGGGCGAGGCGGGCGATGAGATGGCGCGAGAGCGGGCACGAGCGGTAGGTGAGAGCGCAAGGGTTGTCGCGCTGCGAGTGAGCTGGGTGGGCGAGGTCTGGCCGACGGGATAGAAGGCGTCGTTGAGTCGCAGGTCGGGCTTCTGGCGCTGCGGGAGGCCTGCTACCGTCGCAGAGCGCGCGAGCAGGAGGTTTGGAGGCGGGCGGAAGTCGTCGTCTGGCGGGCGAGGGAGGCCTGAGGCGGGCGAGACGGGGAATTCCTGCGCCGGTGATAGCATCGCAGCTCGTGTAGCAGACTTGGAAGAGACGTCGGTATTGAGCGGCGCGAGAATAGGGCGCGAAGGAGGGGACCTGGGTGCGACGGAAGGCTTCGCCGTCTTCGACCTTCCCAAGTCGCTGCGACTCGGCGACATGGGTCCGCTGATATCGCTGCGCGGACTGGTGGCGGTCTGAAGCCGCCCTGCACTTGTGTTGCTGCGAGCCGGAAGCTTGGTGCGGCGTGTGCTGGCGGCAGGCGTAAGTGGGCGAGTGTTCGGTGGCGGAGCGAGGCCGGCGGTCGCGGGCATCTTCACTGAGCCGTCCGGCGCGACGACGAGGTCACTCGAGCTTGCGGCAGCGATGACGGTCGCTTTCCCGAGGTAGTCGCGCCGTTCGAGGTTCTGCAACTTGGTCTCGGATGGACGGAAGACGATGCCGACGGGGATGCTGAAGACGGTGTATCCCTGCGCTCGTGACCTCGTAAGCGACGCAGAATATACTCAAAGACCATCGAGCGCACCGCGGCCTGATCCGTGCAAGCCTCGTCGATCACGTCGTGCCAGTCCGTCTGCTTGTCCTCCTTGGCCGCCAGCAAGTCCTGCATGCCGAGCTCGCCTTGTCCCTGCGCGAGGCGGATCGTCACCGAGAAGCGTAGAGTAGTGAACGAGTCGTACGAACCATCCTGATCAGCGTCAGCCCGCGGTTGAAGCGGACCTCGCACGAGTACAACTTGAAGTCGAGGCCGAGTCTGAGAGGGGAAGCTGCCTCAGCTTCGGTCGGTATGCAGAGCATGGGGGACCCACTGGGTATAGTCGATGGTATGGTTGTCGTGAAAGAGCTGCATGCGAAAGTCACGGCGAAGTCAGCGCATCAGCTTCATCGAGGCAAAGGTCCACCCAGACCCCCACTCACAGCCAGCGCCTCGTCAAAGTCTCGTCGCGCCACATCAAAACGCCCGAGAAGGAAGCTGGACACGCCGGCTTGGAAGAGGGTGACGGCGAAGAACGGGTCGAGCGAGAGGGCCTGGTCGAAGCGGGCGAGGGCTCGGTCGTGCTCGCCGAGGGTCGCGTGAATCACGCCCATGTTGAAGAGGATCTTGGACGTGTCGGCGATAGCCTGCGCGAGGAGCGAGACGGCGGGTCAGCTTCATTGCTCGCTCGGAAGACTCGAGTGGCCGACGCACCTCGAATTGCTGCAGCGCGCCCGCATAGTCCTGCTTGTCGAACGCCTTCAAGGCGCTGTCCCATATCTGCAACTCCTGCTTGAGCGACATTGGCGCGGTAGAGAGCGGTT
Organism: Rhodotorula toruloides NP11; assembly: GCF_000320785.1. NCBI lineage: Eukaryota > Fungi > Basidiomycota > Microbotryomycetes > Sporidiobolales > Sporidiobolaceae > Rhodotorula > Rhodotorula toruloides. Next base: position 5,206 of record NW_015622979.1, on the reverse strand, counting down.
TGGGCGAGCGAGATGAGGGTGGGACGAGCGGGCGAGGCGGCCAGTCGTGCGCGATGCGAGCGGCCGGAGGGACTTGTAGCGTAGTGTGAATCTATACAGAGCGTGTGCGAGCCAGCGTGAGGGGTCTGCGAGGTGCGGAAGAGAGGAAGAGCGTGAAGAGGAGGAGGGGAAGGGGAGAGGGGAGGGTCGAGGTCCGAGCTACACAAGGATCGCAGGCGAACACACAACGAGACGCTATGCAAACTAGAATGTATGCTATACAAATCGTCGCCGAAAGCCGACAGGTCAGAGTTGACGAAAAATGGGCGAGAGAGGTTGGCCGGGAGGAAGCCCTCATCCTGAGTGTGCCTTCGGAGACGGAAAGAAGAACGAGCTTGTCAAGAGAGTCGTACAGTGCGCGCAACGAACGGAGCAGGCGGAGAACGGGCCGAAAGGCGAAGAAGAGAGGAAGAAGCCGAGGCCGACGGCGACTGGGCGGTCCGCGCTGCGCCGCGTGCTGTAGAAGCAAGAGCTGCAACCACGTCTGCGCATCGGCGACCCACGAAGCTGGCGAGAAGCGAGAGAGCGAGCCTCGTTTGAGCTGCGTCCTTCGACGAGCGGATCAATCATTGTACGCGGAGGTGGACGTGGGATTCACGCACCGTCCCGAGACCTGTCCAACTCGGCACAGTCCAACCTCGTGCTCAGCGCCCCGCCGTTCCGTCCTCCTCCTGCCCTCACAATGTTGGCCCCATCAACGTGAGCAAATCGCCGTGGTAATGAGTAGGTCGTGCGCCGCTCAACAGTCTGCTAGACGAGCAAGGCGGTACCGGCCGTCATGAAGCATGCGTTATGGATGTAGCAGAGAAGAGAAGGTCGAGACCAGTGTGTCTAGCTGCGCGAGCATAGTGAAGGCGAAGGAGGGTGAGGTCGAAGAAGAAAAGCGTTCGCCACGCGCACACGCTGGTTCCCGACGTCACTTTCGCCATCCTTCAAGCCTGAACAGCCTTCTCAGTAGTCTTGAGCGCATCTACCGGTCTCCCGTCGTCCTGGTCCGCATCTTTCCCTGCGCAAGCCCAACAGAGGCGGACCGTCCCTTGCCAAACCGTGGTCCGCCAAGTCCTTCTACGCCTCTCTCCACTGCGTATCATGTGGAGATCACAAGTCGGAGGCGGAACCAATGGTCGGGTGGCCAGGAAGCATTGGTAGGGAGGCCTGGAGGCGGTCAGGCGGTCGAAGCAAGGGGCCTAAGGCCAGCTGACCTCGCGCAAGGACTCGACTTGTTGCTATAGCGTTCGCGGGATCTGTGCGAAGCGTCTTGAGCCCCGCAACGCGGTGCTGGGGGAGATCGAGGTCGCGAAGGTCGATGAGCGATGAGAAACCGAGAAGCAGGCGACGGCGACTGGGCGGTTCGCGTCCGAGCCCATGCCTCAGAGTGTAGCCTGCGAGCACGTGTACGCAACGAGAACCCCTCAAGGCAGCGGGAAGCGAGAGAGCGAGGCTTGTTTGAGCTGTGGTCGCGCTCGACCTGGCGCGCTCGCCGCCGACACCTCTTGTACCCGACCATGTGCGGTACCCTCGTCGTACGTCGAGAACCCTTGCTCCTGAGGCTCGACAGCTTCACTGACGATCCTTTCGAGCAGGTACATACCGTGTTGCAGGTCCTCGACGCACACTCTCACCGACTTGCGAAGCGAGCTGCGTCCTTCGACGAGCATAGCAGCCCTCGGCCCCCGCCCGGGTCGACAGCGGCAGGACATCTCAGCGCCCACATGCTTCGCTTCCGTGCACACTCTCCCGCGACCTCGCAAGGGTCCGGCGACGAGGGGGAGCGGAGAGGGACGGCAGTCCTGACATTCTTAGCACAGGAGGATCGAGTTGGACGGTGTTGGACTATGCAGGGTGGACCAGCGCGAGGACGGAGGGTGGCAGGGCTGGTAGACGACGAGTTTTGCAAGGGTCGTCGAGGCAACTTTTCTGTCTTCGCCTCACGAGAGACAGGTCCTTCAGGCTTCTGCAGGCTCTACTCTCGGAAGCACAAGCGGTGTGCGACGAGCGGCACTGCTGCTTGCCCGCTGTCCAGGGTCGAATTGCTTTCTCCCCTTCCCTTCGCTCTTTCTCTCGCTTCGGGTCATGTTTGACTGCGAGACCTGATGCCGCGCTGATGCACAGCACCTTGCGTTGCAAGAAGAGCGACGAGTCCAGCTCGCACCTCAAGAAAGCCGTCCGGCCGCTCACAAGCCCGCGAGGCGAACCATGAGAGTGGCTGTCGAGAACAACGATGTCAGCCAAGCGCACTCGAACAGAAGCAAGTGGACGCACTGTTCTCGTCGCGCAGAGTCGCGATCTCCTTGTTGAGCTCCGAGTTGGTCTTGCGCAGGTGCTCGACGAGGAGGCGGACTTGGCCCGTGATCGCCATGGGTGCGCCCGCAAGAGACGGCGCTGCCGACATGAGCGGCGCGGCGACTGAAGGCGCGGCTGACATGGCGGGCGATGCGGGGAAGGCAGAGGCGGCGGGGGGCGTCGGAGAGGAAGAGTCGGCAACGCCGGCAGAGGCGAGACGTTGCTGAAGATGCGAGATGGCCGCGTTGGACTGCGCCCTGTCGCGCTCCGTGCTGCCGACCACCGTCGCCAACTCTTCGCGCAGCCTCGTCCGCTCGCGCTCGAGGTTCGAGACGGCGCGAGCCATGTTGGCCAGCTCGTCGCGCTGCCTCTCCAACTCCCTCGCCCGCTCCAACGCCAGCTGCGCCTGCGCACCGAGTTCGACCTCGAGGCGATGCTTCTCCGACTCGACCTCGCCCGATGCGGCGGCCTTCGAAATCTGCAACTGCGTCAGCTCCTCGCGCATCTTGCCCGCCTCGACGAGCGCATCCTGCGCGATCTGCGTCTGCCGCGAGAGCTCCGACTCGAGGCGCGCGCGTTCCTTCTCGAGACCCTCGACGACGTTGAGCTTTTGCTGCTGTAGCCAGGCGAGCTCCTCCGTCTCGGAGCGAGTCCTGGCGGGACCGTTCGGCTTGTCCTCCTCCGCCTGCTGCTTGATCGTGCGCTTCTCGGCGACAGGACTGCCGGGGGCGGGTGAGCCCCTGCGAGACGTGCCGCGCGACGCCGGCCGCGGGACGCGCGCCTCGGACTTGTGCAGAGCTGCCCTGGCAGCAACGAGCTCTTCGCGGTAGCGGTCGCGATCCTTCTCGAGCTCCTCGAGCTCGGCAATCTTGCTCTCGACCTGCTTCTCAAGCTCCTCCGTCCGCATGCGAGCCTGACCGATCGTGTCCTCGAAGCGACGGCGAAGGACGGCGATGTCGTTGTCCTGCTTCGAGTTGTTGCGGGCGTTGTCGGGCGTGCGCGAACCCGCCTCGAGTGTCGAGATGCGCGCAAGGAGCTGCGAAGTGGTCGTCTCGTACTCGGTCTTGGCCTTGTCGAAGCGGTCGGCGATGCGTGCAAGACTGGCCTCCGCCTCCTCGCGCTCCTGGTCGAGCTTGGCGAACTGTCTCGAGTTTTCCGAGACGATGCGCTGCAGAGACGCGAGGTCAGCGCGACGACGTACGGAGGAGAACGTGTCGACTCACCTTGTTCTCGTCGATAGCTTCGTCCGCCCTCCGCTTCTGCTTCTGCGCCTCGGCCTGCAGCTTCGTCTTCTCTTTCTCCGCATCTTGGACTTCCTTCTGCAGCTTGGCCTGCAGCTGCTCGAGCTCTTCCTCCTTCTCCTTTGCCTCCTGAGCCGCCATCTTTGCCGCGTGCTTCTGCTTCGCGATCTCATCGTGAAGAGCCTGTCGCTCGGCCTTGAGTTCGTCAACCTCGTCCGACTTGACCTTGAGCGCCTGCTCGAGCTGCTTGAGCTTGTTCTGGTGCTTGGACTCGATGGTCTTGAGCTGCTCCTCGAGCTTGGTGACCTTCTTCCGGAGGTCCGTATTCTGCTTCAACAGCTCAGCATCCGGCTTGACCCCGTTGACGGCCTTGGTGGCGGCAGGTGATGCCGCTGGAGAAGCGGAAGCGGCCGAAGATGGAGCGGATGCGGCGCGAGCGACGAGGTCGAGGACGTTGACGAGCTTGCCGTCCTCCGTCTTCTCAACAGGCCACTTGACGCCATCCTTGAGGATTATGGAGACCTCGTCGTCTGACAGGCGGAGTCGCTGGATGAGATCGTGGTATCGAGTTGCGATTTTGCTGCGGGGAAAAAGGTGAGCACGCTGGGGAGCGTCGAATGGAGGCAAACGCACTTGGCGACTTCGAGCTTGGCCTCCAGTCCACTCTCCTCGAGCGTATGAACGCGCTTCTGTAGAGTCGTGCACTGCTTCTCGAGCTCCATCGCGCGCTGGACGAACCTGGACGAAGGAAGGGGTGAGCTTTAGGTCACGCTGCGCTACAAGCTGGACCCAGACGCACTTGTTCTGCCCGTTGGCGGTGAACCCTCCTCGTTCAGCAGCCTCCCAGACAGATAGAAGCTCATCTCGAGCCCGCTCCGCTCGTTCCTCGGCGTGCTTGAGTTGGCGAGCTCGACGCTGACTTTCGCGAGCCTTTAGCTCTTCGACTTGAGCGAGCTGCAGCTTGGTCGAGCTGAGCTGTTCAGCCAGTCGAGAGCGTTCCTGCGCGAGGCAGAAGGTCAGATTGAAAGAGGCGAAAGCGAGCAGACGGCGGATGCACCTGCTCCGCTAGATCCGCCTTCTTCTTCAGCTCGCCGTCGGCTTCTGCTGGCGTGGCAGCCGCCTTGTTAACAGCGTCCTCGTGTGCAGCCGCCGCCGCCTCTTCAGCTTCGTCCGCCCGCTTCTCAGCCTCCGCGAGTTGCTCCTCGAACTCGGTCTGTTTCTGCTCGTACTCCTCCTTGGGACTTGCGAGTTGAGCTTGAAGCTTCTCGCTCTCTTCTGCCGATAGTCCTGGAACGTATTCGCCCTTGCGCGCGGCGTCCCTTTCCGCTATAGCGACGTCGACCTGAGCCTGCGATTCGGCCAACTGAAGGCGGCGGCGACGTCAGCGGTTCGTTCTGGTGGTTCAGAACGGCGTCTTAAAGCTCACTTCAGCACGTCATTCAGCAATCTGCTTCTGCAGCTCCTTGATGGCGCCTCCACCACCTTTCGAGAGCGTTGCCTCCTTCTGGGCTTCCTCGAGCTGGCTCCGAAGGGTCGCAATCTCTGCGTTGGCCTCCTCCACCTCTCGTGCAACCCTTCTGTCCATAAGACGACCGCTATTCAAGAGAGCTGCCTTATCCTGTCGTCGTCGCGGACGAATTTTG